>NC_057800.1:156068111-156328300 GCF_018294505.1 Triticum aestivum | reverse complement strand
CACATCCTCGAAGGGGGAAAACTGCTCCTGCAGTGCCACGGGGGCTGTAACTTCAAACGGGGCATTGACCATCTCAGTATCTGGGGTCGCCTCGGTGGTTGCCTCCATCTTCTTGGAGCTCTCTGTCTCGTGGGGATCATCCTCCCGCGTCTGCTCCAATATCGGCAGATCTTTGCCTGGTTCTCCTTGGTCCATCATGAAACTGATGAATACTAGGAGTCCACTGAAAGGAAAACACAATCGCAATGACAATGAAACAAAAAATAGAGTGAGGATCGGTTACTGCTTTGCAAAAGTTCTTTTTTTTCTCTCAATGAAAATATACCAACATCACAGATCCGCTTACCTTCCCTTCACTCGGAGAGAAGAACAGTGGCAGATGCAAGTGTTGCCTTTCTTAAAGACGGTGAGGGAGAAGGGGATTCAGCGAAGAGTGAAATGATGGTTGCTTCGTCCGTCAAACTTAGACTGCGGGGAGGTGGGGTTTTGTGATTCGACGGCTCGTTACTGCCGCGCTACGATAGGGGTGACTCTCCGCCTGCATACTGCCTTCTAATTTGGTGGATGGCATTTGGTCCTGCGAGCTGCATGGCCCGCATGTCGGTGAACAAAAGTATAGCGACATTCAGTAGAGGGAGACGTTTCAATGACCTAGGAGGAGCTAGAAGCGGTAGAGTGTCTCCACTGTACTAGTAGTAATTGTTTTTCTGGGTAGTTGTAGAGTGTCTCCACTGTACTAGTAGTAATTGTTTCTCGGGTCCCAAGACAAAACAGCCCATCCACACTAGTAAATAGTAAAATCAATTCAAAAACCTGGGTGCTCTTCTTCCTCCTCGCTCCCACCCACCTCACGTCAGCTCGCTCAACTCGTACCCCCAAATTCCTCACATCACTCCTACAAAAACCCCCAGCTCCCCTTCTTCCTCACTCCTATAGAAAACCCCCAACTCCCCTTCTTCTTCTTCGCTCGCACTACAACTAGGCTCGTCATTCGTTACTCTGTTCAAATCTGTGAGCATGACGCGACTCCCTCGAGGAAAACGGAGTCGGCTGACCCCAGCACCAAGAAGATGAGGCTCCCACTAGCAGCGACGCCTGTTGTAGATCCCGCACCCGGCAACGCGGGGAGAAGCGGTGACCCCGCCCCCACCGGATCCCAGGAACCCGTAGAATCTCGGGTGGACCGCATCAGCGATTTCCCGGACGCCATCCTTGGGGAGATCATCTCGCTTCTTCCCACCAAGGATTGCTACCGCACCAAAGTCCTCTCAATTCGGTGGCGCCCTCTATGGCGCACCGTTCCCCTTAATCTTGACCGTCGTGAGCTATCTCTCTTCAATGATTTTGAAATCCCTAGAGCCATCATATCCTCCCACCAGGGCTCCATTCAAAGCCTCTGCTTCCTGTCATGGTACCTGAGCAAGCATACCATGCCCTGCACGGTGGACGCCTGGCTGGAATCCCCTAAATTCACAGAACTACAGCTACTTGAGTTCTACTATTCCCCTGGAAATCATATACCACATACCGAACGCCATGAACTTGTGCCCTCAGCACCGATGTCCATCTCGGGGTTTTCGTCCTCTCTCCACACCGCCACCTTTGCGTAGTGCTACCTACCAGACAATCTGGTACTAAACCTTCGACTCCCATTTCTCAAGAAACTTTCACTTGTGCGGGTTTGTATATCGGAGGCCACATTGCACAGCATCATCCACTCCAGTTGCCCTGCGCTGGAGTGCTTGGTGCTTGTTTTCACAGTTAGAATCGGTTGTCTCCAAATAAAGTCGCCTAACCTTGTAAGAATTGGAATTTCTTTTGACGGAAGGCAGCTCATCATCCAAGATGCCCCTTCACTTCAAAGGTTGATCCTTGATTCTAGTTATTCACCGTTGCAAATAACCGTCTTCTTTGCACCTAAACTGGAGACCTTGGGTGTAATACATGTTCTCTGTGCTCATTTCAATATGGGTTTGGCTCCATAGTTCTTCAGGTACTTTATATTATCATCTACACTTGTAACCATAAGCTGCATTTTAAATTTCTGCGCATAATTTATATATCATCTTGGAGTACACAATTTGTACTAATATTATGTTCTATGCTCAATGAAGAGTTTCTCCATGGATGGCCTATCAATGGTGCTGGATTCTGTTAAGATCTTATATATCCAAATGAATAGTTTTGATCTGAACAAGATTATTGGCTTGCTGCAATGCTTTCCATGTCTGGAGAAGTTGTACATAAAGGTGATAATTTCATGCGCATTGGAAGCCTGCATATAGTGTACTAGAATTAACCGTTCACCTGTTGCTCTTTCGACACTCTTCTTTTAGACCTTAAGTGTTTTCAATCTTCATGTCTATTTAGGCAACAGGACGAGGTAAGAAAGTTATAACCAATCAGTGGATTCATAAGAATCGGGATTTTCTCACTTCTCATGAGATTCGATTGAAGACAATAATGCTAGAACGATATGTAGCCAACCGTGAAAACACAAGATTTGTCACATTCTTCCTGCTGAATGCGACGTTACTATTTTCCCTCAGGCTTAAGTTTATCAGCAGCATGGTTTTGACGGATGGGTAGG
The DNA here is from genome assembly GCF_018294505.1 of Triticum aestivum. NCBI lineage: Eukaryota > Viridiplantae > Streptophyta > Magnoliopsida > Poales > Poaceae > Triticum > Triticum aestivum. Next base: position 156,325,710 of record NC_057800.1, on the reverse strand, counting down.
TCGAAGAGTAAAAGAAGGAGTTTCAGGTGGGTAAAAAGAGCTTCTCAATGTGTCGGGCTTCCATTTACAACATATTGTGGTCATAATCCAGTAAATTTTACGACCTAGGATGTTCATTCCATGGACCTGACCGATCCATTTGACTGTGACTGCCGAAAACAGTGCTGGAGTTAGATGTTGTTTCCCTTTTCAATTTGGTTTTTTTGTAAACTTGATGAACAATTAACCATCATGCTTTTGTACAGTTTGTAAGCTGGAGTTAGATGTTCCTGCCCTTTTCAACTTGGCTGTGACTGTCATATTTTCTTTGAAACAAGGCAAATGGCTTGCCATTCATTTAATTTAGAGTGAAATATTGTAACAAATCCAAACCGAGGGAAATAACATCACTCTCGCCGGCTGCTTGAGCTCACTGTGCATTACAGAAGCCAAGTGATTAGCCCCCACCAGCGCCCACAAACTTATTTCGAACTAGCACATGAAATGGGCTGTAAATTTTCATAGGAAAGGCTGCATGACCGTGACTGATTTGGATTCTGACATTTGGGACCCGCAAGGAAATAGCCTATCCAAGGTGGTGTCGACTTACTAGCCAGCCAACAAACAATTCTGCCTACCAGCTGTTGGATTAACATCCAACATCTGTCGTGTATCTTCTATCTCTTGTCTTCTTCTTCCTCCAATCGCCCAAACCAAACTACCCCGTCGGCTCCGCCTGCTCCCGCCTCCCATGGCTGGCTGTGCCTCCGCCGCCCTACCGTACGTACACTCCAACGTTGGCCAGTCCCTCCCTCTATCCCCCCACACGTCCTATTATTCTCCGGCGACGTCAGCCCCAACACGCACCCGCGCCCGAACCAGTCAACCCTCGTACTCCCCTCCGCCTACGACTGGACTAGCGCATCTTCAACGGCTCCTGTTCGTTCCGTCCGAGGCCTCGCCATCATCCTCCGCCTTGCGGCCTTGGTTCCCTCGTCGTGCGTGGTGCGCCGCCCTATTGTGTTTTCAACGTCGTCAACAACCGAGAGGAACAAGGAGATGACTATACGTGGAGAGGATGACAGTAGGGACCCACCAGCGTCATGGCAGTATGCAAGCAAGTGCCTCTATAGTACAAGCCGAAAAATATGGTTCCTCCTAATTGGTTGGACATCTGGGGCTCACGCCATTGTCAACGTAGTCAATGCGAGAGAATTACACTACGAGCGGCTGACACCAGGGACCCAGCAAGTCGCACAGTTTTTTTGAGGAACAAGCAGTTGTTATTTATACTAGTTTTAGCGACGGATCAGGGTAACAACGGGGTTGTGCGGGGGCTGTGGCCCGTCTAGCCTGGGTTTTATTTATGTTTACCACATCATGAGCCCACTTGTGTTTTTTTCTTGCTGAAAATGGCTAGTCCAGTTCTATTTTTTTAAAGAAATACCCAAACAAGGCCTACTTGCTTTATCGGCCCTGCTGGGCTGCAAATCTTTCAAGACGAGGAGAGTTTCATTTAGTTTGCCCAGAAATGGGTTGTACATTTTTAAAACACATCAAACCGGGAATTAGTTTCAATTTTTTTTCATTACAAGATCTTAAATTCCATTGATTTTTATGTGTGGACAATTATTTGGATTTTATATTTATATAAATTATTTTTCAAAATAGTTTGAATGTGAATCGATATTTCTAGATTAAAAACAGTTGACCGCACGGAAATATGCAAAATTTCGTATACTTTTTAACCGTGGCCACAATATGGGGTGTGATGCTAACAAAAAGAAGATGGGATCCAAAAAAATTCTTACGAATTAGCAAATGAGCTGTACATTATTAGAAATAATGGCAGATGGGCTGTATGCTGTTTTCCACAGATTTGAGGCTGACTTGTGCGCCTACTACAGGTTGACGCGTATGCTTTCATAAAAAAAGGTTGACACATACGCAACGCCCTGTCAACTTAGTCAACACACGAGAGCAGTGACTGTTGGATGTCCATCCAACGGCTGTCGTGCTTCTTCAATCTCTGCTCTTCATGCTCAAGCCGCTCAAACAAGCGTCGGCGGGACTGCCTGCTCCCTCCTCCCGCGGCCGGCTATGCTGCCGCGCAGGCCTCACGGCCCCATCGTACTCCCATCGCTGGCCTAGCCATCCCTCTACTCACCCACACCTTCTGTTATTCTCCGACGACGGCAGACGAACCAGTAAACCCTCGTACTCCTCCGCGTGGGAAACAACTGCCGAGTATTCATTGGCTCCGTGTCATTCCATTCCTAGGCCTCGCCGTCGTCCACCGCCCTGGTGCTCTTGGCGCGGCCTGGTCAACGTGGTCAATGAACGACATCCATCGGAACTGGACTGTACGTGGAGAGGCTGACAGCTGGGTCCACGGCCGCACGCAAGGAAATGCCTCCTTATTACATGCAAAATAATGATTCCTCCACCTGACAGCTAGGACCCACAGGAAGGGCCTCTGTATTTCGCGAAAAAAACATTCCCCCCACTGACAGGTCGGACCCACCACCTATATCTTCGCACGCAAGGAAGTGCCTCCTTATTACGCTCAAAAAAATGAATACCCCCTGCTAGCTGGGACCCACCATATTGTTGGGCTGACTTGTGGCCTACTAAGTTGACAGGGACGGAGAGCTTTGTAAACTTACTCAATACTCAAGTGACCCTATGATGTCCATCCAACGGCCATAGTGCTTCTTCAGCCTCTAGTCTTCTTGCTCCAGCCGCCCAAAGCAGCGCCGGTCGTGCCGCCTGCTCTTGCCTCCCATGGCCGGCTGTGCTACCGCAGAGGCCTCACCGCCCCCATACTACTCCCACCACTGGCCAGGCCATCCCTCCACTCACCCACACCTCCTGTTATTCTGCGGCGACGGCAGCCTCACACCACAGCCGAACTAGTGAACGCTCGTACTCCTCTCCGCGTGGGCATCCACTACCGTGTCTTGCACGGCTCCACGTCATCCCCTTCCTAGGCCTCGCCGTCGTCCACCGTCGTGGTGCTCTCGGCGCAGCGTGGTCAATGTGGTCAACGACTGACTTCCATCGGAAGAGTACTGTACGTGGAGAGGCCGATAGCTGGGTCCACCGCAGCCGCAAGGAACTGCCTCCTTATTACATGAAAAATAATTATTCCTCCACCTGACAGCGGGGACCCACCGGACAGGCCAGAGGCTGACAGCTGGGTCCATGGCCACAACCCAGTTTTTTTGTGATTTGCCAAGTAAGTCGCTTTCTCAGGCCTGTTGGGCTGCAATTCTTTCAAGACGGGGAGAGCTTTCATTCGGCTGGCTGAGAAAATGGCCCATCGGTAATAAGAAATGTGTTGTACATTTTTAAAACACATCAAACCGGCAATTAGTTTCAAATATCTTTTTTTTCATTTCAAGATTTTAAATTACATTAATTTTTATGCATGGGGAATTTGTTGGATTTTATATTGATATACATTTATTTTTAAAATCAGTTTGAATGTGAGTCGAAATTTTGGGATTAAAAACAGTTCGGACCGCACCGAAATATGCAAAATTTCGTATAATTTTTTAACAGTTGCCACAATATGAGCCGTAATGCTAACAAAAATAATACGAACTCCAAAAAAACCTTAAGAATTAGCAAATGGGCTGCAAATTATTAGAAATAATGGCAGATGGGTTGTATGCTGTTTTCCACAGATTTGAGGCTTTCCTAAAAAAAGGTTGACGCACAAGCACTGACTGTTGGATGTCCATCCAACGGTCGTCGTGCTTCTTTAATCTCTGCTCTTCCACCTCCAGCCGCTCAAACAAGCACCGGCGGGACTGCCTGCTCCCTCCCTCGCGGCCGGCTATGCTGCCGCGCATGCCTCACCGCCCGACCGTACTCCCATTGCTGGCCTAGCCATCCCTCTACTCACCCACACCTGCTGTTATTCTCCAGCGACGGCAGACGAACCAGTAAACCCTCGTATAGTCGTACTCCCCTCCGTGTGGGAAACAACTGCCGAGTCTTCCCTGCCTCCGTGTCGTCCCCTTCCTAGGCGTCGCCGTCGTCCACCGCCCTGGTGCTCTCAGCGCAGCCTGGTCCACATGGTGAACGACCGACATGCATCTGCAGTGGACTTTACGTGGAGAGGCCGACAGCTGGGTCCAAGGCCGCATGCAAGGAAATGCCTCCTCATTACGCGCAAAATAATGATTCCTCCACCTGACATCGGGGACCCACCGAAAGGGCCTCTATATTTCACAAAAAAAACGTTACCGCCGCTGACAGCTCGGACCCACCAGCTATATCTTCGCACGCAAGGAAGTGCCTCCTTATTACGCACAAAAAAATGAATACTCCCCCTGATAGCTGGGACCCAGTATAGTGGCAGGCTGACTTGTGGGCCTACTAAGTTGACGGGGACGGAGGGCTTTGTCAACTTAGTCAATATGCATGATTCTAGCTCCAGTGACCGTACGATGTCCATCCAACGGCCGTAGTGCTTCTTCAACCTCTGGTCTTCTTGCTCCAGCCGCCCAAAGCAGCGCCGGTCGTGCCTCGTGCTCCTACCTCCCGTGGTCGGCTGCGATGCGGCGGAGGCCTCACCGCCCCCTACTACTCCCACCGCTGGCGAGGCCATCCCTCTACTCACCCACACCCCCTATTATTCTGTGGTGATGGCAGCCTCACACTGCAGCGAACCAGTGAACCCTCGTACTCCTCTACGCGTGGGCATCTACTGCCGCGTCTTCCCCGGCTCCGCGTTGTCCCCTTCCTAGGCCTCGCCGTCGTCCATCGCCCTGGTACTCTCGACGCGGCGTGGTCAACATGGTCAAGGAACGGCTTCCATCGGACGTGGACTGTACGTGGAGAGGCTGACAGCTGGGTCCACGGCCGCAGCAAGGAAGTGCCTCCTTATTACGTGCAAACTAATTATTCCTCCACCTGATAGCGGGACCCGCCGGACGGGCCACCGTATTTCACCCCCCTGACTGCTGGGACCCACCAGCTACATCTTCGCACGCAAGGAAGTGCCTGACAGTTAGGACCCACCTGGGCGAAGCGTATGTAGCATTGTCATTCTGGTCGTGAACGTGTACGTACATATATACTGGTCGATGTAGAGGCGCGCACATGTCGTAGTAGAGGCGGCCAGGGTGAAAGAAAGAAAATATGGCCACGTATGTGTACATACGGGCCGGGTCTCGAACGCCTATTCGCGCATACGTACGGCCAGGGCTCGTGTACATGGCTGGGTCAGAACAGAGAAACATCGTCGTCGTCGTGTTCATGGGGAGGCAACGGAATGCGTCGTGTTCATGGGGAGGCAACGAAATGCGTTGTGTTCATCGGGAGGGCTTGGATGGAACAGGCGATGGAAACGAGGCCTGGCGTACCGCAGAACGGAGGAAACGGCCTTGTGTTCGACCGGCCACGTTCGAAACGGGATCCTGTTCATCGGGAGGGGTGTGGCGTACCGCAAAACAGAGGAAACGGACGTCCTACATTCGAAACGGGGGTTATGTTGATCGGGAGGGGTGTGGCGTACCGCAAAATAGAAGAAACAGACTTGTGTTGGAGCGCTACGGTCGAAACGGGGGTCCTGTTCATCGGGAGGGGTGTGGCGTACCGCAAAACAGGACTCCACGGGATACTGTTCATCTCCACCGTTGACCCCCTCCAGCCTCCACGAGCTACTGTTCATCCACCGTCGACCTCCTCCCGCCTCCACCTGCGACTATTCATCCACGGGCTCCTGTTCATCCAACCTCCACCACGCGCTACTCCACCAGCTACTATTCAACCAGCCCTCTCCATGGGCTCCTGTTCAACCTGCCCTCCACCGTCTACTGTTCATCCTGCCCTCCACAGGGTGGTCCTGTTCATCCAGCCCTCCACGGGGTCCTGTTCATCCAGCCCCAACCGGCTCGATCGATCCGGGTCTTGTTCATCCAGAGGCAACACCACGGGGTCCTGTTCATCCACCCCCACCGGGAACTGTTCATCCAGCCCCCCAATGGTCACTGTTCATCCAGAGGCAACATCGATCGGCTTTAGTTAGTAGCAGTAGCGAAGGAATCGCTCGATTGGGTTCAGTTAACAGCCATCGATCAATCGCTCGGGTTCAGTAACGCGTAGCCTGCAGTGCAATCGCTCGGGTTCAGTTAGAGCCCAACGCCTCACTTGGGTTCAGTTAGAGCCAACGCCTCGCACACACGCGCGTACATGTATGAGAGAAACGCGCATCGCTCGGCCCCCGACCTCCCACCGTAACCGGGAACTCCCTGAAATTTTCCTCCCCCTCGCTTCTACCATGGTTTTTTCGTCATGGACAGCCCAAAGAATGTCATGCAGCTACGTCTCCTGCCCGCCCAGGACGAAAAGCCCATTTTCTGTCATGATTTTTTGTCATAGAAGTAGGAGCCCACCACATCTATGATGATACCGGGTTTTGTCACAATTATCGTCATAGAAGTGTCATATGTATGACAAAAAAATTTCGTTCGGCCCAAAATGTCACGGATGTGTCTTTTTTTTGTAGTGTAGACCGACTCCTGCCTGTATCTACTACTATTACTCCACTCATCGACCGCTATCCAGCATGCATCTAGAGTATTAAGTTAAAAACAACGTAACGCCTTAAGCAAGATGACATGATGTAGAGGGATAGACTCATGCAATATGAAGAAAACCCCATCTTGTTATCCTCGATGGCAACAATACAATACATGCCTTGCTGCCCCTACTGTCACTGGGAAAGGACACCGCAAGATTGAACCCAAAGCTAAGCACTTCTCCCATTGCAAGAAAGATCAATCTAGTAGGCCAAACCAAACTGATAATTCGAAGAGACTTGCAAAGATAACCAATCATACATAAAAGAATTCAGAGAAGATTCAAATATTATTCATACATAGAATTGATCATAAACCCACAATTCATCGGTCTCAACAAACACACCGCAAAAATAAGATTACATCGAATAGATCTCCACAAGAGAGGGGGAGAACATTGTATTGAGATCCAAAAAGAGAGAAGAAGCCATCTAGCTACTAACTATGGACCCGTAGGTCTGAGGTAAACTACTCACACTTCATCGGAGGGGCTGTGGTGTTGATTTAGAAGCCCTCCGTGATCGATGCCCCCTCCAGCGGAGCTCCGGAACAGGCCCCAAGATGGGATCTCGTGGATACAGAAAGTTGCGGCGGTGGAATTAGGGTTTTGGCTCCGTATTTGATCGTTTGGGGGTACGTAGGTATATATAGGAGGAAGTAGTACGTCGGTGGAGCAACAGGGGGCCCACGAGGGTGGAGGGCATGCCTGGGGGGGTAGGCGCGCTCCCTACCTCGTGGCCTCGTCTTTTTTCTTTCTTGACGTAGGGTCCAAGTCTCCCGGGTCTAGTTCGTTGAGAAAATTACGTTCCCGAAGGTTTCATTCCATTTGGACTCCGTTTGATATTCCTTTTCTTCGAAACCCTAAAATAGGCAAAAAACAGCAATTCTGGGCTAGCCCTCCGGTTAATAGGTTAGTCCCAAAAATAATATAAAAGTGGATAATAAAGCCCAATAATGTCCAAAACAGTAGATAATATAGCATGGAGCAATAAAAATTATAGATACGTTGGAGACGTATCAAGCATCCCCAAGCTTAATTCCTGCTCGTCATCGAGTATGTAAATGATAAAAACAGAATTTTTGTTGCGGAGTGCTACTTGGCATAATTTTAATGTAATTCTTCTCAATTGTGGTATGAATATTAAGATCCGAAAGATTCAAGACAAAAGTTCATATTGACATAAAAATAATAATACTTCAAGCATACTAACTAAGCAATTATGTCTTCTCAAAATAACATGTCCAAAGTAAGTTCATCCCTACAAAATCATATGGTTTAGTCATGTTTCATTTTCGTCACACAAGAATGCTCTCATCATGCACAACCCCGATGACAAGCCAAGCAATTGTTTCATACTTTAGTAATCTCAAACCTATAAACTTTCACGCAATATATGAGCGCGAGCCATGGACATATCACTATGGGTGGAATAGAGTATAATGAGGGGGGTTATGTGGAGAAGACAAAAAAGGAGAGAGTCACACATCAACGAGGCTAATCAATGGGCTATGGAGATGCCCACCGATTGATATTAATGCAAGGAGTAGGATTGCCATGCAATGGATGCACTAGAGCTATAAATGTATGAAAGCTCAACATAAGAAACTAGTGGGTGCTGTCGGTGTCAAAACCGGCGGATCTCGGGTAGGGGGTCCCGAACTGTGTGTCTAAGGCAGATGGTAACAGGAGGCAGGGAACATGATATTTTACCCAGGTTCGGGCCCTCTTGATGGAGGTAAAATCCTACGTCCTGCTTGATTTATTCTTGATGATATGGGTATTACAAGAGTTGATCTACCACGAGATCGGAGAGCTAAACCCTAAAAGCTAGCCTATGGTATGATTATATGTTGTCCTACGGACTAAAACCCTCCGGTTTATATAGACACCGGAGGGGGCTAGGGTTACACAAGGTCGTTTACAAAGGAGGAGATATCCATATCCGTACTGCCTAGCTTGCCTTCCACGCCAAGTAGAGTCCCACCCGGACACGAGACGAAGTCTTCAATCTTGTATCTTCATAGTCCAATAGTCCGGCCAAAGGATAGAGTCCGGCTGTCCGGAGACCCCCTAATCTCGGACTCCCTCAGTAGCCCTTGAACCAAGCTTCAATGACGATGAGTCCGGCGCACAGTGTTGTCTTCGGCATTGCAAGGCGGGTTCCTCCTCCAGATATACCACAGAAGAGTTCAAATAAAAGGATAGTGTCCGACCCTGCAAAATAAGTTCCACATACCACCGTAGAGAGAATAATATTTCCACAAATCAGTTCTGCTGACGCATTTTGGCAACACGACATTATGTGATGGCCCGGTGATTGTTTGAACTATTTCCTTTAACTAGCCACGCACCTAACGTGAGGCAGTTTCTTGACACGTCTTGTCAAAGCAGAGATCGTGTTCCCCTTTTTACGGGATTCTCATTAATACAGGCATGGGTAACCCAACCGCGCCATCGATTACGGCGCTTGGGGGATAAGAGAGTTTTTCCAGGCTAGTGGGGGCGCATAGTTTCGGCCTCCCTTATAAAGGGATAAGGTTTAATCTTTTTCTACCCATGCCTTCTTCCTCCTTGCTCATCCATTCTCGCGCACTCGAGCCCCAACGCCCAAGTCCACATATTTCTCCTCAACCTTCTCCAAACATGTCCGGAGCGGGAGGCAAGTGGATGGCTTCCTCCGTTACGGAGGAACACATCAAAAAGCTGCACGGAGCCAGATACTTAGCCGAGAATATCGCGCATAGGCTGCCCGCTGCGGGGGAGATTGTCCCTACCCCGGAACCTCATGAGAGGGTAGTTTTCCTCCACCACTTCCTCCGTGGACTGGGGTTTCCCCTTCATCCATTCGTCCGCGGTCTCATGTTCTACTATGGGCTGGACTTTCATGATCTGGCCCCGAACTTCATCCTCAACATTTCGGTGTTCATTGTCGTTTGTGAGGCCTTTCTCCGCATTCTCCCCCACTTTGGTCTGTGACTGAAGACCTTCAATATCAAGTCAAAGGTGGTGGGCGGCCAACAAGCAGAATGCGGCGGAGCCATGGTGGGAAAGATGCCCAATGTTATATGGCTCGAAGGCTCCTTCGTGGAGACCATAAAGGGGTGGCAATCGGCCTGGTTCTACATCACCGAGCCGCGCGACACCAACTGGGCGGCGGCCCCCGAGTTTCGTTCCAAATTCCCTACACGGCTCACTTCCTGGAAAGAGAAGGGCTTGTCGTGGGGTTCATCGGTGGAGGTGGATGGACTCCAGAAATGTATCCGAAACATGGCAAGCAAGAAACTCAAGCTTGTCAACATAGTCTAGGTCATGCTCATCCGCCGGATCCTCCCGTGTCAACAACGGGATTTTAACTTGTGGGAGTTCGACCCGGCCCGGCACCAAACTCTGAGCGAGCTCTTTGACACGACGCACAAGGACGTCTGGGGGCTGTTGTTCAAGGGCGCCGAGGTCCCTCCCTCTCTCACCGAGGACCGCGGGCTAAGCGTGAAGCACCGAGCGCATTCGGTGCGTTCTATACATCCGGTAGGATATTTATTTCCCCTTGCTTAACCATGTGTGGGGTCTGAGTCTCCACGCCTTTGACAGGACTAGGTGGAGACATCGGGGCAGATTAACTGTCCGGCCCCTCTGCCCGAAGACACTTCGGATGCTCTCCTGACGGAGATACTGACTCCGGCTCCTTACCAGGTGCCGGAGAAGACCAAGAAGGCCAAGGGAACCCAAAAGAGTTCCCGGCGCCAGGTGTTATTGGACTCATCGTCCGATAACTCCACTACGCACTCCTCCTCCGAAGACGAGGAGGAAGATGAAGATGCTCCCCCTTCAGTCGGGGGAGACAAGAAAAGGAAGGCCGCCCCCACTGGGGGGCCAGCGGGTCCAAGAAGGGAAGGACTCTCCTTCCGGACTACTCCAACACCGCCACCGACGGCGAAGACGAGTGGCTGCTCAGCGCCAAGCCCCTGGCGAAGTCATAAGTATTAGGACGCCAGAGTAACTCATAGCATACTTTTGTCGCCCTCCTTCTCCTAACGCCGAATTATGATTATGCAGACCGCCCCGAGCCCGTATCGACGTATCCTCGTCGGACGGCTCCCTGGGCTCGTCGGATATGGATAGTGATCCACTTCCGACCGCCACCTCCCCCTGCCCTACAGACAATGCCAAGGTGTTGTCTCAAGAGGCACCGAGTCAAGGGGAGACAGTCCCGGAGGCGCCTCAAGGCGACCTTACGAACTCCGGGAGCAGAAGGAGCAAGGCTCTCGAGCGCTCCGAGTTCGGCCCTCAGCCGAACACCGCGCTGGAACCTTCAGTGGTTCCGAACTCGGGCAGGCGGCCTTCTTCCATGAGGGGCAAGACGCCTGTGCCGGTGACCTCTGTCCATCCAGAGGCACCGGACAATCTGCTGGGAGCGCTTCGCAGCGCTTCCATTGACGAAGAGCACTGCACTATTATGAGTGCGGTGGTCCAGAAAGTTCAGTCCGCCAAGAGCGGACTGACTGAAGCCTGTGCCAGCCTTCTAACAGGCTTTGAGGTAAGTTTTTGAAATATAGGAAAAATATTACCGCACAGACAGTAGCCCCTGATGCTTTTGTTCGGTGTTCACAAAGAAAAGCTGAGCAGAGGATCAAACAATATCGCTGGAGTCTAATATAAGTATGTCTATATGCGTATGCAGGCTTCGCTGCTGGCCTCTGCCGCACTGACTGTGGAGGTCGTCGCGCTGAAGCAGGACCTCCAAGGGTCCAAGGAAGAGCTCGACCTTTCCAAGAGGCAGCTCGAGGAGAACAAAGGTAAGTAGTACCTAGTCTATGGATATATATAAAATGAATGCGATTGCAAAATAATAGGATCATCATAAATTTGCCAGGGGCCACGGCCGAGGTGGCGACCCTGAAGCAAGTGCTATCCGAGGCTGAAAACAAAGTGGCCAAGGAGCGCACCGAGCGGGAAAGGCAGGAGGCTCGGGTGGGCGAGGTGCAGCAAGAGCTCCAGGCTCTCGTGACGAAGCACGAGGCGTTGGAGCTTGACTTGAAGACGCAAGAGTCCGAGCTTGCCATGGCCCTTGAGAGCGCAAAGAATGCCAAGGCCGAAGCCCAAAAGGCCCTCCAGGAGATTGATGCGATGAAGAAGATAGCGGCGGGTAAGGCATTCTATATGCAAATCAAGCATGTAAAAGTAAATTACTTGTTACATACCCGAATCCGGAGCTCTCCAGGAGCATTCGCAGATTTTCCTCGCAGCGTGTCGGATGCCGCGAAATTTTACTGGGCCGAGGAGGGAAGCTCCATAGAGAAGTTGTTATGGTCTCAGTATACTGGGACCGAACACCCGGTGCCTATGAGCGACCAGCTAAAGCAGTTGGTCGAGCTACACAAGGCCGCCGAACAGGCCATGAAGAGTTTTATAGTCCGGATGTAGCTGGCGACGCCCTTCCCAATAGCTACTTCGGCCTGGTGAGGCAGCTTGTGGATGCCTGCCCACGGCTGGAAGTCATCAAGCGGTCCATCTGCATCGAAGGTGCACGCCGGGCATTCGCCAGTGTGAAGGTGCAATGGGCCAAGCTGGACGCCGTGAAGCTGATCAAGGAAGGGCCGCCAGAGGGCAAGGAGCATCGCCACCCCGAGATGTACTCTGAGGGTGTCCTGAAGGGTGCCCGTCTCGTAGTGGACGAGTGTACGAAAGATGTAATATTTGAGTAAACTTGCTCATGTAATCCTGTACTCATGAAAACTTGTTCATATGTGCTATGCAACGCTTGTTTGAATTTAAAATATTACCTTCTGTTCGGCTATTTATCAAATCTGAGAGATGGCTAGTCGTCGGCTTCTGCCCCCATGCCACGAGTGCTGGGGTGTTCGGGATAAACCTGAGCACTCTTGTTCCCATTTTTGGGTCCTTCCAGGGAGGTGCTCAGCACAACGAACAAGGCAATCGGACTATAATGCGTTATCACTCTCACTTAGCCATAGAATTCTATAATTTTAAATTTCGGCGAAGCCCCTAGTGTTCGAAAGGCCGAATTCGGGCCGCGATACACGCCTTAAGCCGGATAGGGCCGACTCCTCGCTCTAAGCGGCATAAGTCTTTAGGGACTCGAAACCTCTCGAACAGCGACCAGTCTCTCGTCTTATCATGACAGTCAGTTTTAGCTTTCTCTACTGAGGTGCTTAGCCTAGCAGAACCGGGGCACAATCGCAGTAGTTCTCCCAGTGATACCTTAGCCGATATAGCGGAACGTAAGGTACCAAAACATGGGAGCCGGGCAAACCCAACTATTGACCCAAGACATGATTCGGAGCTGATGCATATAATGCTATAAGTTCGGGGTGTCGCACTGTCGAAAGTGTTCGGACTTCTCACAACGTATTATGGGGTATGCTTAAGCCCGTAGCGTATTGGCCGTACCAGAGTGTACGGGTGCTGGATGTCATGAATGAACATATATATATAAAAAAGAAGAATGCAATAATAGTCTTAATGTTATGCATTGTTTATTTAAAAAGGTGCATCATAGCAGAATGATGCAGGTAGTGCGATAAGCAAAAAGTAGGACTATGTCCCCTCCAAGGGCAAGCTGAAGAATAGTATTAAAGCAAGTATTTCACTCGTTATCGTAATCCACCTGGGAGTTCCGTGGTGTGACGTAGTGTAACACCCTCGATGCGACTATAGCTCCCACGTGTCGAGGCACGACTTAGAGACATAATCGCATTGAAGGCATATGTCGCAAGTTAGGCAATCTTCACAACATCCCATGTAATATGAATAATAAAGGGGAGATAACATAGTTGGCTTACACTCGCCACGTCAATCAAGTACATAAATAACATTACATCATCCAAACACTCATGGCCCGACTACGGCGCCAAAATAAAAGAGAACCCAACATGCGACAACGGTCCCAATCACCCCCAACTGGGCACCACTACTGATCATCGGGAAAGGAAACGTAGTATCGTTGAGAGTCTTCGTCGAACTCCCACTTGAGCTCTTACTCGTCACCTGGAGTGATCACCTGGACCTGCATCTGGAGTTATAGTATCTATGAGCCACAGGGACTCAGCAATCTCACACCCTCGCGATCAAGACTATTTAAGCTTATAGGAAGGGGTAAGGCAAATATATGTGGAGCTGCAGCAAGCGACTAGCGTATATGGTGGCTAACTTATACGCAAAAGAGAGCGAGAAGAGGAGGCAAAGCACGAGCGAGAGTCTAAAAGGAACAACCTGCGCAAGCACAACTCCAACACCGTGTCCACTTCCCGGAGTTCGCCGAGAAGAGGCCATCACGGTAACACACTCAGTTGATTCATTTTAATTAATTAAGGTTCAAGTTGTCTACAACCGGACATTAACAAATTCCCATCTGCCCATAACCGCGGGCACGGCTTTCGAAAGTTCAATCCCTACAGGGGAGTCCCAACTTAGCCCATGACAAGCTCTCACAGTCAACGAAGGAATAGACCTCCTCCCAAGACGTTCCGATCAGACTCGGTATCTCGGTAACTCAAGACACTTCGACAGGTTAAAACAAGACCAGCAACACCGCCCGAATGTGCCGACAAACCCCGATAGGAGCTGCAGATATCTCGTTCTCAGGGCACACTCAGATAGGTCAAGCTACGAGTAAAACCAACCCTCAAGTTTCCCCGAGGTGGCCCTGCAGGCTGCCCTGTTCGGACCAACACTCAGAGGGAGCACTGGCCCGGGGGGGGGGGTTAAAATAAGATGACCCTTGGGCTCCGGTAACCCAAGGGAAAAAGAGGCTAGGTGGCGAATGGTAAAACCAAGGTTGGGCATTGCTGGAAAAGCTTTAAACAAGGCGAACTATCAAGGGGTTCCCATTATAACCCAACCGCGTAAGGAACGCAAAATCCGGGAACATAACACCGATAGACGGAAACTAGGGCGGCAAGAGTGGAACAAAACACTAGGCGAGAGGCCGAGCCTTCCACCCTTCACCAAGTATATAGATGCATTAAGATAACATGGAAATATAATGATATCCCAACAAGTAAATAAAAGATGTTCCAACAAGGAACGGCCTCCAATCTTCACCTGCAACTAGCAACGCTATAAGAGGGGCTGAGCAAAGCGGTAACATAGCCAATCAACGCTTTGCTAGGACAATGGTGGGTTAGAGGTTTGACATGGCAATTTGGGAGGCTGACAAGCAAAAGGTAGGCATCGTAGCATTGGCAAGCAAAAGAGCGAGCAAACTAGCATAGCAAAGATAGTAGTGATTTCGAGGGTATGATCATCTTGCCTGCACAGTTGTCAGAGTTGACTGGATCCTCACAAGAAAACTCAACGGGTCCTCGATAGCGAACTCGTCTCCCAGCTCTACCCAAACAAGACAAACAAACAACGAGGACACAATCAACCACGTGCAAGGATCAAGCGATACGATGCAATGATGATATGCTATGCGGGATGCGATGCGGGATGCAAAATGCAAGATATGACAGGAAATGTATGAACCTGGCCTCAACTTGAAATTCCAAGGGTGCCACTGGAAAGATGAGATGAAATCGCTTGAAAACGATATAAAGAACGCCGGAATCGGAGTTACGGTTTGGAAATGGCAAGCGATTCAAAATTGACACCAGTCTGCGATTTACAGCAAGTAGGCATCTAAATGCAATGAGATGAACATGCTACAGCCACCAAACATGACAACAAAATACATGGCAGGGATGCACACAAGATGCTTAACAAAAGACTAGCACTGAGCTACGGCCAATTCATCCATTATGAGGTTCAAACAAGCATGGCAAAAACGCAAATGCAAAACAGATTCCAGACTTAGTGAAATTAACACTTCTCTGAAATTCAGATCACGAAGCCCTCTTCGGAGCAGCAAAACAACATGATACATGACCTGATTAAGACAAGTAAGAACATGGCATGGAGCTACTCAACAAGGTTAACAAAAGACCCAAAGTGACCTGGGGCCAAAAGGGTTCACAAAATATACTAATAAGCACACGGACATAGCTAAAACACAATCAGTTTTCAGACTTGTGAAAACTGAGACATGCTGAAATATAACTCACGAAGGCATGTAAACGAGCTCGATGCACTCAGTACGGTGCAAGTCATGGAAAGGCAAGCATACATCCATTAAGAAGGCACAAAATTCTAGCTAGACATGGCAAGAACAATGGCATAGCATGCACGGATCAACTACAATAGCATCGACAAAATCGCAAACAGTTGACGATCTGCCCAGATTCACCACGAAGCAAAAGTAGAGCTCGATTGACTCAAGCTAGGGTGCTCCATAATTGCAAGTAAAGAAATGGATGGATAGAGCATAACATGATTAACAAAACTCCTTTACTGATCATCCTCAAAAGAGGCACGGATCACTAGGAAACAAGCTGAACATATGGCATCATGATCTAAATAATCCCAAACTTTGTGAAAACTACTAAGTCCCTGGAAACAGATTTACCGGGTGCCTCACTTTGCAAGCTTACACAAGTCACCACACACATCCTAAACATGCATGGGTTGCACCTCTCGAAAGATAACAAAATTCTTAACAAAACATATGAAGGACTCACAGGCATATCATGCACACAACAATCATGGCAAAAATGACAAAAGTCTAAGATGAACTAGCAGATCTGACAATTAACTCACGAAGCCTCCTTCTAACAGCATTTCGGGCATCAAGATGCACTCAAATGAAAATAATGCAATGGGATGAAATGATGTACTCGTCGATATGAACATTTTGATATGCTATATGCCCAAATCGGAGCTACAGATGCAAAGTTACGGGGCCTCGAATAGGATCATATGGAGTAAAAATCTAGGGCTTAGCAAAAAAAACAACCTCTGGATCTGGATCTAGGGTTCGCATGAAAACCGAGGCACGTCCTCCACTGTTCACGGGAGGCGGGTCTGAGGTCGCCGGCGTCGGGGTCTCGCCGGAGAGGAGGGAGCTCGCCGGACCGGATGCGGGCGGTGGCCAGGGAGGACGTCGTGGGCGGGGAAGGACGCCGCGGTGGCGCGGCTTGCGGCTTCGGCCACCGGAGTGGAAGGACGGGGCGGCGCGGGACTTGAGGCTCCAGCCACTGGAGTTGCGGGCGGCGGAGGCCGGTAATGGCGTGCGGCGCTGGCGGCCGGCCGCGAGGGAGAGGCGGCGTGAAGCTGGGAGGAGGCGGCGGGGCGACGTCGGCTCGCGGGGGCCCGGATCGGGCTCCGCGGGCCGGCGGCGGTGGGAGGCGACGAGTGCCACGTGTCGGCGCGCGATTGGTGCAGGGCAGAGGCGGCAATTTCGTCCGCTAGGAGGCGGACATGTCCGGCGGCGGAGGGATGAATTTTTAGGGTTTCGGGGAGAGGGGAGATCCGAAAACGGAGGGGTCTTTAAATAGGCATAAGTGGAGCTAGGAGAGTCCAAATGAGGTGCGATTTTCGGCCACGCGATCGTGATCGAATGCTCTAGGACATGGGGCAGAGTTAGATTGGTTTTGGGCCAAATTGGAGGGGTGTTGGGCTGCAACACACACGAGGCCTTTTCGGTCCCTCGGTTAACCGTTGGAGTATCAAACGAAGTCCAAATGGTACGAAACTTGACAGGCGGTCTACCGGTAGTAAACCAAGGCCGCTTGGCAAGTCTCGGTCCAATCCGGAAGTGTTTAATCACCACACACGAAAGAAAGCTAGAAATGGCCATCGGAGGAGAACGAAGCGCCGGAATGCAAAACGGACAACGGGGAAAATGCTCGAATGCATGAGATGAACACGTATGCAAATGCAATGCACATGATGACATGATATGAGATGCATGACAAAGAAAACAACACATGGAGACAAAGACCCGAACCCGAGAAAATAAATATAACTTAACACCGGAAACGGCAAGAGTTGGAGTACAAATTGGGAAAGTTACATTCGGGGTGTTACACGTAGCTTTCTGCCTTCTTGGTTGCTGCATCATATGTTCGGCAATCATACTACCGGACAGGATTTCCAGAGATTAAAGTCCTGAAAGAGGAAAATAACAAAGCAGGAAGCCCCTAGTGCGGTTTAAGCCGCATCTTGGAGGGTGCCGTAATCGTGCTCCCTCCCTACTTGTGCCCATGGTATTTTTAATGCGTAATTATGTACGCGTGGCACGAGTTTCGCCGTTTGGCTTGGGCCAGGGTGGGGGCCGCATTGCTATGTGAGCTTGGAACATGCCAGGCGGTGCTGTTGCCAATTACTCCGGGCGCGCTTGAAGGTGTTCGGGTCCTTAAATGCCGAACTAGTGGATTGCCTTAAGAGGCTGCTTTGCGCTTCCGCTGCGAGGGCCGCAGTGTGCTCCTCCATTCGGAGAGAGCGCTCTGTGTTTCCATTAACTGTAATGACCCCCCGAGGTCCTGGCATCTTGAGCTTGAGGTATGTATAATGCGGTACCGCATTGAATCTCACAAATGCGGTTTGCCCGAGCAGTGCATGATAACCACTGCAGAACGGGACTATATCGAAGATTAACTCTTCGCTTCGGAAATTATCCGGGGATCCGAAGACTACTTCCAGTGTGACTGAGCCTATGCAATGGGCCTCTACACCTGGTATGATGCCTTTAAAGGTTGTTTTTGTGGGTTTGTTCCTTGAGGGGTCTATACCCATTTGGCGCACTATGTCCTGGTACAGGAGGTTCAGGCTGCTGCCGCCATCCATAAGGACTCGAGTGAGGTGAAATCCGTCAATGATTGGGTCTAGGACTAGTGCGGCTGAGGGAGTCCTAGATTAGGGGGTGTCTGGATGGCCGGACTATACCTTCAGCCGGACTCCTGGACTATGAAGATACAGGATTGAAGACTTCGTCCCGTGTCCGGAAGGGACTTTCCTTGGCGTGGGAGGCAAGCTTGGCGATACAGACGTGTAGATCTCCTACCATTGTAACCAACTTTGTGTAACCCTAACCCTCTCCGGTGTCTATATAAACCGGAGGGTTTTAGTCCGTAGGACAACATACAGAACAACAATCATACCATAGGCTAGCTTCTTGGGTTTAGCCTCTCTGATCTCGTGGTAGATCTACTCTTGTACTACCCATATCATCAATATTAATCAAGCAGGACGTAGGGTTTTACCTCCATCAAGAGGGCCCGAACCTGGGTAAAACTTCGTGTCCCTTGCCTCCTGTTACCATCAGGCCTAGACGCATAGTTCGGGACACCCTACCCGAGATCCGCCGGTTTTGGCACCGACATTGGTGCTTTCATTGAGAGTTCCTCTGTGTCGTCACCGTCAGGCTTGATGGCTCCTACGATCATCAATAGTGATGCAGTCCAGGGTGAGACCTTCCTCCCCAGACAGATCTTTGTCTTCGGCGGCTTCGCACTGCGGGCCAATTCACTTGGCCATCTGGAGCAGATCGAAAGCTATGCCCCTGGCCGTCAGGTCAGATTTGGAAGTTTAAACTATCGGCTGACATCCGCAGGGACTTGATCTTCGACGAATTCGAGCCACTGCCGAGCGCGCCGCACTGTCACGACGAGCATGATCTAGCTCTGCCGCCAAACAGTGCCCTGGAGGCCGCACCCGCATCGGCTTCGACCCTTAATTCGGAGCCAACTGCGCCGATCGAGGATGGGTGGTTGGACACCGCCGTGGGAGTGCGATCCCAACGGCGATCGAGCCGAACACCAGCCCCGCACTCCGCGAGACTGGTGACTCCAAGGAGCCGGACTCCTCTCCGGAGTCCGAATCCTCCGCGCCCCTGCCGATCGAATCTGATGGGATGCCGATCATGGAGTTTACTGCCGCGGACATCTTTTAGCGCTCGCCTTTCGGCGATATTCTGAAGACACTAAAGTCTCTCTCTTTATCAGGAGAGCCCTGGCTGGACTATGGTCAGCAAGGTTGGGATACGGACGATGAAGAAATTCAAAGCCCACCCACCACCCACTTTGTAGCCACTGTCGACGATTTAACCGACATGCTCGACTTTGACTCCGAAGACATCGACGTTATGGACGCCGATGAAGGAGACAATGAAGAACCAGCGCCTATTGGGCCCCGGAAAGCCACCCCGTCATATGACGTATACATGGTGGACGCACCAAAAGATGAGGACGAGGAGCGGAAGGACGCACCAAAGGCTCGTTCCCTCGAGAAGCAGTCAAAGCGGCGACGCATGCGCCGCCCCAAACCCCGCCTCGACAGAAATAACGATCACACAGACCCAGCGCTGGAGCAGGGCAAACCGCTACCGCACAACGGCAATCCGGATAATCAAACCGAACAAACAAATTCTATCAAGGATAATGGTCCGGACGACATAACGCCGGACAGGCACCCGGAGCAGCAGAATGCCCGTAAAAGGCTTGTTGCCACTGTGAGGAGTCTTAAAAAGCAGAAGCAAAGGCTCAAGGCTGCGCAAGACACACTCCAAATCAGATGGAGTAAAATACTCAACACAGCAGCGAGGTACGGCGACAATCGCCCCTCTAAGAGCTACCCAAAGCGGAAGTTGCTACCTGAATTCGATGAGGAGGCCTCAGACCCCCCACAACCAAATATCAAAGCAGCCACCTGGTCGGATAGACGACCCCTCTGCCAACACAGAGTGGCATACAACGCCACTCACAATACAACATGCGACCCATGCGAGGGCTCGCACCCAAAGGACGGCGCAACAAGATCCATCTATGGACCACGCAAGCACGCCCCAGCATACAATGCAACACAACAAACATCCGAACAACGCAGTACACCCAGCTACAGGGGTGCCGCACACCCTCTATGTTTCACCGATGAGGTGCTGGACCATGAATTTCCAGAGGGATTCAAACCCGTAAACATAGAGACATACGACGGAACAACAGACCCTGGGGTCTGGATTGGAGACTACATCCTTCATATCCATATGGCTCGAGGAGATGATCTCCACGCCATCAAGTACTTACCCCTCAACCTCAAAGGGCCAGCTCGTCACTGGCTTAAAGGCCTCCCTGAAAGCTCCATTGGAAGTTGGGAAGAGCTCGAAGACGCCTTTCGGGAAAATTTTCAAGGGACTTATGTCCGACCTCCGGATGCGGACGATTTGAGTCATATAACTCAACAGCCCGGAGAGTCAGCCCGAAAGCTTTGGAACAGGTTTCTTACTAAAAAGAACCAGATTGTCGACTGTCCGGACGCCGAAGCCTTGGCAGATTTTAAGCATAGCGTCCGTGACGAATGGCTCGCCAGACACCTCGGCCAAAACAAGCTGAGAACGATGGCTGCATTAACAGGCCTCATGACCCGCTTTTGCGCGGGCGAGGACAGCTGGCTAGCCAGATGCAGCACCAGCGACCCCAGCACATCTGAAGTTAGAGATGGAAACGGGAAATCATAGCGCAACAGCAATAACAAACGCCGGAATAAAGAAGACATCACGAAGAGCACGGCAGTAAACGCTGGATTCAAAAGCTCTCGGCCAGGTCAAAATTCTGGACCAGGTATGTCAGATCCATAGTACCCCTGGTAAACCTGCTAAGCATACCCACAGAGAATGTTGGGTCTTCAAGCAGTCCAGCAAGCTCAACTCCGTACACAAAGGGGAGGATACACCAAGTGAAGACGAGGACGAGCGTCCCAAGCAAGACACTGGGGAACAAAAGAAATTTCCACCAGAAGTTAAAACAGTAAACGTGTTACACGTGATCAAGGGAAAAAACAACGCGACACTCCCAGGAAAACATACCCACGTGCCTGTCACCGCGAAGTCCTGCCACTGGTCATCTCAACCGATCACTTTCGACCATCGCGATTACTCAGCAAGTATCCGACACGCGGGATGGGCTGCCCTGGTATTAGACCCAGTAATTGACGGATATCACTTCACACGAGTCTTGATGGACGGTGGCAGCAATTTAAACCTAATATATCAGGATACAATCCGCGAGATGGGGCTAGACCCAACAAAACTTCGCCATAGCAACACTACCTTTAAAGGAGTAACGCCAGGCCCAGGGGCTCGTTGTACGGGCTCCCTCCTACTACAAGTTATATTCGGCTCCCCCAATAACTTCCGCCGCGAGTATTTAACCTTCCACATCGCTCCATTCCAAAGTGGCTATCAAGCACTGCTCGGACGCGAAGCTTTCGCTCGCTTTAATGCAATACCACACTATGCCTCCCTCACACTCAAGATGCTCGGTCCACGTGGCATCATCTCAGTGAACGGAAATATCAAGCAATCTCTGCGCGCCGAAGAGAGTGCGGCTGCCTTGGCAACCGCACACTAAAGGCTTCCGGACCAGCGAACGCATCCAATAGGTCGTCAAGACCTCAGACACAACTAATCAAGTCCGGCGCCGCTATTTATACCGAATAAATGGTCACACCCCTATTTGTCAATGCAAGGGGCTCAACGCGCGCAGACAAGTGGCAATTTCTTCTCATCTTGAATTATACATGGTTTCTTTAAAAACTATCTTTTTGCACGACAACTTTTTTCACCTAAATTCCTCTCTTTTACAGACGATCATCGTGCTACACCCATCCAGGATACGGCACAACGGGGACACAGCCGTAGACGTGCAGCAGGGACCCGCTCCAAGGATTCTTTTTAGATTAAGACCCTGCGTAAACCTTTTTTACTGTCTCTTGTTGATACATATCGACCGTCGAGAAGGATGCTGATGTCTTGGCATGTGGCCATGCCAGAACAATGCACGTACCTGGACACAAGGGGCTTCTTACAAAGGCCATTATTTGGGCCCGTTTTATACCACAAAGACCGAATACCTTAGGGAGTGTTCGGTGTCGCGAGTTTGGCTCTATATGTATCAGCTCCGAATCACTGTCCTTGGTCAAATGTTGGGTTTGCCGGCTCCTGTGTTTGGGTGCCTTACGTTCCACTTTACCGGCTAAGGTAGCACCAGGAGAACTACTGCGATTGTGCCCTGGTTCATCCGGACGAGTACCTCAGTAGAGAAAGCCGAAAACTGACTGTCATGATATAGCGTGAGACTGGTCAACCACTCGATGACCTGTTGGAATGTTAGAATTCCTCCACCTTAATGAAGGGCTGTTTTCCGGCCAGGCATGTACGCAACCCGGTATCGAGAGAGTGCGGATCCACCAGGGGCTATCTAGTAGCCCCACTGTCAAACTCCTATGGCTAAGTGAAAGTGCTAAAGCATTATAGTCCGGTTGCCTCGCTCGCTCCGCTATCACCTCGTTAATAGTACCAAGACGTTGGGTTAAGTGTGAATGCATGTTTTTTGCGAGCACCTCCGCATTATATGCGTGGGGGTTGAAGCCGACGGCTGCAATCTTTCAAGTTATACACATGTATACATAAACGGCCGCCCAGGAGGCATCATATTACTTCCAGGCAAAAGTATAAAAATAGCCTTATAAAAATTCATAAAAGCGTTTCGCTTACAATGAGATTACATATCACTAAAACATGATATTTTTTGAGCACAGGTTCTCTATCAAAAGAGCACCCTCAAGGACTTCTTCAAAGTAGTGCTTAGCAGCCATTCGACCTATGGCCGAATCCCGCACCGCAACAGTGGTAGCATCCATCTCCGCCCAGTATGCTTTAACACGGGCAAAGGCCATGCGTGAGCCCTCTATGCACGCCGACCTATTCATCGCATTAATGCGCAACACCACGTCAAGGAACTGCTGCACCAAGCTGAAATAGCTGTTTGGTTTCGGCCTTTCCGGCCATAGCTGATCCACAACAGACCTCATGGCGAGTCCGAACAACCTATTAAGTTTGGCCCATTCGGCTAGTTTGTCAGTCAATGAAAGTGGACGCTCGGGAGAATGGAATTGTGTCCAAAATAGCTGGTCCACTTCACGGTCCGTCTGACCCTGGAAGTACTTGGCCGCATCGGCAGCGCTCGCCGCCAAATCCATATACACATCCTCCGAACTCCATAGCCGATCCAGAGAGGCATACCGTGGATCTCCGAACTTCCTCCGCAACATAAAGGATTTCCCAGCTACAATATCCCCGGCTTCCTGCAGCTCCTCCTTCTTCGCCCTCATAGCAGAGCGGATGTCTTTTCTCGTCGTAGCAGCCTTCTCAAGGTCCGATGCCTTCGCTAGGTTTTCCTTTTCAAGAACCCGATAACGGTCGGCGGCGGCTTTTAATTCTATGGCCATCTTGGCCATATTATCTCGGCTCTCGCCATGCGCGGCCTTCTCGGCTTTCAACTCTTCGGCTGCCTTCAAAGCACCCGCATTATCAAACCTCGCTTGTTCCTTGGCTTGGGCAAGTTCTGCCCGCAAGGCTTCCACAGTGCCAGCTCCATCTGCAGTCACAACATATTAAAGATACTGGCATCATGCTGCTCTTACTATGTGGCGTTTACCAGATAATGACACTTACCCTGTGCCTCGTCAAGCCTTTTGTTAACAAGCTCAATGTCGGTGTCTGCCGCATCCAACTGCCGTTTTAAATGGGCAAACTCGCTAGTTCGGCTAGCCACCGGAGCTTCCATCACCTGCACATAGAGGCAGTATGGTTATTACCTGGGAATACGATCCTTTGTCCGTCGTCGTTTCTGATGACAACCAGAGTCTCAGGGGCTACTATCTACACAGGGCACACCTAGCATGTGCAGGACTATCATACATTATTTTACGTACCTCAAAGCCTGTCAGTAGACTCATAAAAGCTTCATGCAATCCGCTTTCGGCGGACGAGATTCTCTCCATCACCGTATTCATCACCACACGGTGTTCATCTGAGATGGCCGCTCGCCCCACCAACTCCCTCAGAACATCTGATCGCACACTAGACGGTACCGAACTCTTTTGTCCGCTCTCTTTGGGAGCCAGACACTGGGAGCTTTGGGGGTCAATGGGATTATCTTCTAGCCTCACCGGACTCGGAGAGGCCATCCGCGACGACACTTCGGGGTCGCCCGCTTCCGGAGCGGAGGAGTCCAGAGGAGGCGTTTCGCTCTCCATCATCTCTGGAAGAAGATCCCCCGAAGATGAGCTCATTTGAGAGGGGCTAAGGCCCGAACTGCAAAGATATATGCGGTGGTTATTTTCTCAGAAGAAAAAGATGGCATACCTGTACTATTAAAGTATTTCGGGTCACTTATGACTCGCTAGAGAATTGATCCCCCCGCGGACTTTGTGCGGCAAAAGCCCCCCCCCCCCCCCCGAGGTAGGACCCTCTGTGGGAGACTTCTTCTCCCATTTGGAAGCTTCGGCTTCCGAATCCCTGGGCGCAGTCCTTTTCCTCCTCCGGTCATCTTCCTTCATGGAGATGCTCGCTCCCTCGGTTAGAATGGGCAGCGTTGGGGGCCCGCGTCCGCCCGTATTAACCTCCCCAGTATCTTCCTTCAAGGGCTCCGGGCAAGGTGCGACCTGGAGCATCTTTTCCAATACCGGATTTTCCAAACCCTCAGGGAGGGGGGGCGAACACCGAATCAACTTCACCTTTGCTAGCCAATCCTGGTCAAAAAGCAAACTCTCAGAAATAACTTCATAACAAATGAGAGATAGTGTGTTTGGCCGGAAGATTCCTTACCTATTCGGCGGCGCGGTTACTGCTCAGGCCCACGTCCTCGGTGATTTCCGGACACTCTACCTGAGGTCCGAAGAATGACTTGTACATCTCCCCGTGCGTCAGGCCGAGGAAATTTTGGATAACACGCGGTCCCTCAGGATTGAACTCCCACAAGCGAAGGGGCCGGCGTTTGCAAGGCTGGACTTGACGAACCAGCATAACTTGTATTACCGCAACCAAATTAAAATCTCCATTGAAGAGATCTCGAATGCGGCTTTGCAGTATAGGCACGTCCTTGGTTGGACCCCAGCTCAGGCCTCTGCTGATCCATGACATCAGTTGTGGTGGAGGGCCCGAGCGGAAAACAGGGGCGGCCGCCCACTTGGCACTTCTAGGAGCCGTGATGTAGAACCACTCATGTTGCCACAATTCAGACACCTCTGGAATGGAACCTTTGGGCCATGAAGCTCCCGTCATCTTGCATATTGAGGCACCTCCACACGCTGCATGTTGCCCCTCGATCATCTTCGGCTTTACTTCAAAGGTATTGAACCACAGGCCGAAGTGAGGGGTAACCCGGAGGAAGGCCTCACACACGACAATAAATGTCGTGATATGAAGAAAGGAGTCCGGAGCTAGATCATGGAAATCTAGCCCGTAATAAAACATCAAACCCCTGACGAAAGGATCCAGAGCAAGGCCTAGACCTCGGAGGAAGTGGGAGACGAACACGACGTTCTCGTTGGGTTTGGGGGAGGGGACGGCCTGCCCTCGGGCAGGCAGCCGATGCAAAACCTCGGCGGTCAGATATCTGGCCTCCCTCAACTTTTTGATGTCTTCTTCCATGACGGAGGAAGGCACCCATCGGCCTTGAAGGCTAGATCCGGACATGATTGAAGGTTCGGAGCACCTGACCTGAACTTTGGGTGTTTGAGCTTGAGGTGGGGGAAGGATTCGATTGAGCACGGGAGGGAAAAAATAAAAGCGTTGTCCCTTTATAAAGAGGGTGAATATCAAGCGTCCTCTCCGTGGCCGTTTGGACTTGCCTATAGTCTAGGAGTCCTAGAAGCGGTTGGGTTACCCACGCCCATATTGATGAGAATCCCGGAATAAGGGGACACGATCTCTGCTTTAACAAGACGTGCCAAGGAAACCGCCTCGCATGACGCGCTGAGGTGGGATAATAAAACGATTCGAATAAAGGCTTGGCCGTGGTGCGATGTCACACTACGGAATACATCAGCAGATTAGATTTGTGTAAATATTATTCTCTCTATGGCAATATGTGGAAACTTATTTTGCAGAGCCGGACACTATCTTTGTGTTCAAAATCTTCTATGAAGTACTTGGAGGAGGAACCCGCCTTGCAATGCCGAAGACAATCTGCGCGCCGGACTCGTCGTCATTGAAGCCTGGTTCAGGGGCTACTGAGGGAGTCCTAGATTAGGGGGTGTCCGGATGGCTGGACTATACCTTCAGTCGGACTCCTGGACTATGAAGATACAAGATTGAAGACTTCGTCCTGTGTCCGGAAGGGACTTTCCTTGGCGTGGGAGGCAAGCTTGGCGATACGGACGTGTAGATCTCCTACCATTGTAACCGACTTTGTGTAACCCTAACCCTCTCCGGTGTCTATATAAACCGGAGGGTTTTAGTCCGTAGGACAACATACATAACAACAATCATACCATAGGCTAGCTTCTAGGATTTAGCCTCTCTGATCTCGTGGTAGATCTACTCTTGTACTACCCATATCATCAATATTAATCAAGTAGGACGTAGGGTTTTACCTCCATCAAGAGGGCCCAAACTTGGATAAAACTTCGTGTCCCTTGCCTCCTGTTACCATCTGGCCTAGACGCACAGTTCGGGACCCCCTACCCAAGATCCGCCGGTTTTGACACCGACAGCGGCGAATCCGCCATGACGGGTACTAGTGGGGTGGTCCCTGCGATTGAAGGTGATCGGATAGGAGGACCATGGGTGGAACTTTGGGGCAACTGGCTCCAACGCATATACGTCCCTGAGCGCACGCTTCCGCTCCCTCTTGGGGATGTGGTTGCATATATCATGTTCACCATCCGCACTTGTGGGGGGAACCTCTTCTGTCCTCCAGTGTTCGGCTGCCGGGGCTCTTCCTCGTCATCGCTATGTGGCCCCTTATCTTTGTTTTCGGCATTTAACTTGCCAGCCTGCTTGAACACCCAACAATCACTGTTGGTGTGGTTGGCTGGCTTGTCGGTGGTGCCGTGTATTTGACACGAGCGATCGAGTATACGGTCCAAACTGGACGGGCCTGGAGTGCGTCTTTTGAATGGCTTTTTCCGCTGACCGGGTTTAGAGCCTTTGAATCCGGCATTGACTGCTGTATCCTTGGTATTGTCGCTGTTAATGCGGCGCTTATGTTTGTTGCGACGTGACCTGCTATTGCCGTCCTTGGTATCTGAACTACCATGGTTCTTTGATATGTTACTATTGTGAGCCAGCCAGCTGGCTTCTCCCGCACAAAAGCGGGTCATGAGTGTCGTGAGGGCTGCCATAGATTTCAGCTTTTCCTGACCAAGGTGCCGGGCTAGCCACTCATCGCGGATGTTGTGCTTGAAAGCTGCTAGGGCCTCTGCATCCGGACAGTCGACGATTTGGTTTTTCTTTGTTAGGAACCGTGTCCAGAATTGCCTGGCTGATTCTTCTGGCTGCTGAATTATGTGGCTCAAGCCATCGGCATCTGGTGGTCGCACATAAGTGCCTAAAAGTTGTTGAGGAATGCGGCTTCCAGATCTTCCCAACAGCCAATGGACTCTACTGGCAAGCTATTGAGCCAATGCCGAGCTGGTCCTTTGAGTTTGAGTGGGAGGTATTTAATGGCGTGTAGATCATCACCGTGTGCCATGTGGATATGTAGGAGGAAATCCTCGATCCATACCGCAGGATCTGTTGTGCCATCGTATGATTCTATATTTACGGGTTTGAAACCCTGTGGGATTTGATGATCCATTACTTCGTCTGTGAAGCATAAGGGGTGTCCGACTCCTCTGTACTGGGCTATATCGCGACGCAGCTCCAATGAGTCTTGCCCGCTGTGCTCGGCCCGACCGGATTTACTTTTACTGTATCCGACATGACGATTATCGTCTCGCATAGTGGCGTGCCCTCGTGATCCGTAGATCAATCTTGCATGTTTTGGTTTGTCCTCCAATATGTCTTGTAGGTCTGGCGTATTTCCCCATGCCTTTTTATTTGAATGGCGTCGGGGTGCAGGCTAAGCTTTTGGCTGGAATGCCTCTCCGTCGCGGCCACGAGGTGGCCGATCAGCCGCGTCGTACGCTTCTTCCTCTAGTCGAGGTAGCAACTTGCATTTTGGGTAACTCTTGGAGGGTCGTTCGAGTTTATATTCCTCGGCCGCAAGGACTTCAGTCCATCTGTCAGCTAGCAGATCTTGATCAGCTTGAAGCTGCTGCTGCTTTTTCTTAAGGCTATTTGCCGTGGCTATAAGCCGGTGCGTGAAGCGCTCTTGTTTGACGGGATCCTCTGGCACGATGAATTCGTCATCGTCGAGGCTTGCCTCGTCTTCGGAGGGAGGCATGTAATTATCATCCTCCGCCTCTCCGTCTGCCGCTCCTTCTGGAGGGCTGGTTTCTCCATCCTCCTGCCCTAAATCGTGCTGGAGGGGATTGTTGCCATCTTTGGCACTATCCGGAGTGTTATTATCTCCTGTGCCGGTATCACCACTTTTGCATTGGCAGGACTAAGAGCAGCGCCGCTGACGTCGGCGCTTGGGTTGCTTCTTGGAGGGGTCATCCTTCGCTGTCTCGTCGCCATTGCCTTCTTTGGGTGTGTCCACCATGCATATATCGTATGATGAGGTGGCTGTCCAGTGCCCTGTGGGAGTGGTTCCTCTTCATCTCCCGCATCGTCGTCCATACCGTCGATGTCTTCGGAGTCGAAGTCGAGCATGTCGGTTAAGTCGCCGACAGTGGCTACTAAGTGGGTGGTGGGTGGGCAGCGAATTTCTCCGTCGTCCGTTATCCGCATCCCAATCCTACCGGACATAGTTCGGCTAGGGTCCTCCTGACAAGGAGAGAGACCATAATGAGTTCAGTATGTCGCGAAAGGGCAAGTGCTGAAAATATCCGCGGAGGTAAACTCCATGATCGGCGCCCAATCGAATTCGCTAGGAACGGGTGCCGGCAGTTCGGAGTCCATGGCCGGAGAAGGATCCAATAGTTTGACAACACGGCTCTCGTGCAGGGTAAGGTCGATGTTCGACTCGATCGCCACTGAGGATAAGGCCTCCGTGGCGGGGACCATCCACCCGTCCATGGACGGCGCAACTGGCTCCGAATTGAGGGTCGGAGCGGCTGCCGATGCGATCTCCTGAACACTGTCCGATGGTAGAGCTAAATCATACTCATCGTGACTGTGTGACGCACAAGGCGGAGGCTCGAATCCGTCGAAGATCAAGTCTCCGCGGATATCGGCCGTGTAGTTTAAGCTTCCAAACCTGACCTGGTGGCCAGGGGCGTAACTTTTGATCTGCTCCAGATGGCCAAGCAAGTTGGCCCGCAGTGCGAAGCCGCCGAACACAAAGATTTGTCCTGGGAGAAAAGTCTCACCCTGGACTGCATCACTATTGATGATCGTAGGAGCCATCAAGCCTAACAGCGACGACACAGAGGAACTCTCAATGAAAGCACCAATGTCGGTGTCAAAACCGGCGGATCTCTAGTAGGGGGTCCCGAACTGTGCGTCTAAGGCGGATGGTAACAGGAGGCAGGGAACACGATGTTTTACCCAGGTTCGGGCCCTCTTGATGGAGGTAAAACCCTACGTCCTGCTTGATTTATTCTTGATGATATGGGTATTACAAGAGTTGATCTACCACGAGATCGGAGAGGCTAAACCCTAAAAGCTAGCCTATGGTATGATTGTATGTTGTCCTACGGACTAAAACCCTCCGGTTTATATAGACACTGGGGGGGGGCTAGGGTTACACAAGGTCGGTTACAAAGGAGGAGATATCCATATCCGTACTGCCTAGCTTGCCTTCCACGCCAAGTAGAGTCCCACCCGGACACGAGATGAAGTCTTCAATCTTGTATCTTCATAGTCCAACAGTCCGGCCAAAGGATAGAGTCCGGCTGTCCGGAGACCCCCTAATCCCGGACTCCCTCGGGTGTGCATCCAACTTGCTTGCTCACGAAGACCTAGGGCACTTGAGGAGGCCCATTGTTGGAATATACAAGCCAAGTTCTATAATGAAAAATTCCCACTAGTATATGAAAGTGACAAAACAAGAGACTCTCTAACATGAAGATTAAGGTGCTACTTTGAAGAACAAGTGTGGCAAAGGATAGTAACATTGTCCCTTCTCTCTTTTTCTCTCTTTTTGGGGCCTTCTCTTTTTTTATATGGCCTTTCTCTTTTTTTCTCACTTGTGACAATGCTCTAGAAAATGATGATCATCACACTTCTATTTATTTACAACTCAATGATTACAAATCGATACTAGAACAAAAAGATGACTCTATATGAATGCCTCCGGTGGTGTACCGGGATATGCAATGGACCAAGAGTGACATGTATGAAAGAATTATGAATGGTGGCTTTGCCACAAATACTATGTCAACTACATGATCATGCTAAGCAATATGACAATAATGAATGTGTCATGATGAAGGGAATGATGGAAAGTTGCATGGCAATTATCTCGGAATGGCTATGGAAATGCCATAATAGGTAGGTATGGTGGCTGTTTTGAGGAAGATATAAGGAGGTTTATGTGTGAAAGAGCGTACCATATCACGGGGCTTGGATGCACCGGCGAAGTTTGTGCCAACTTTCAATGTGAGAAAGGGCAATGCACGGTACCGAAGAGGCTAGCAAGGATGGAAGGGTGAGAGTGCGTATGATCCATGGACTCAACATTAGTCATAAAGAACTCACATACTTATTGCAAAAATCTACAAGTCATCAAAAACCTCGGTACTACGCGCATGATCCTAGGGGGGTAGATTGGTAGGAAAAGACCATCGCTCGTCCCTGACCGCCACTCATAAGGAAGACAATCAAATAACACCTCATGTTTCAAATTTATTGCATAACGTTTACCATACGTGCATTCTATGGGACTTGCAAACTTTAACACAAGTATTTCTCAATTTCACAACTACTCAACTAGCACGACTTTGATATTATTACCTCCATATCTCAAAACAATCACCAAGCATCAAACTTCTCTTAGTATTCAAAACACTCTTACGAAAATTTTACTAACTTTGAATACCTAGCATATTAGGATTTTAAGCAAATTACCATGCTATTAAGGCTCTCAAAATAATCTAAGTGAAGCATGAGAGATAAATAGTTTATATAAAACAAATCCACCACCGTGCTCTAAAAGATATAAGTGAAGTACTAGAGCAAAAGTGCAAAACTATATAACTCAAAAGATATATGTGAAGCACATAGAGTATTCTAACAAATTCCAAATCATGTATGGCTCTCTCAAAAGGTGTGTACATCAAGGATGATTGTGGTAAACTAACAAGAAAAGACTCAAATCATACAAGACTACCAAGTAAAACACATATCATGTGGCGAATAAAAATATAGCTCCAAGTAAAGTTACCGATAGAAATAGACGAAAGAGGGGATGCCTTCCGGGGCATCCCCAATCTTTGGCTTTTAGGTGTCCTTAGATTATCTTGGGGGCACCATGGGCATCCCCAAGCTTAGGCTCTTGCCACTCCTCGGTCCATAATCCATCAAATCTTTAGCTAAAACTTGAAAACTCCACAACAAAAAACTTAAAGTAGAAAATCTCGTGAGCTCCGTTAGCGAAAGAAAATAAAAGACCACTTCAAGGAACTGTAATGAACTCATTATTTATTTATATTGGTGTTATACCTACTTTATTCCAACTTCTCTATGGTTTATAAACTATTTTACTAGCCATAGATTCATCAAAATAAGCAAACAACACACAAAAAACAGAATCTGTCAAAAACAGAACAGTCTGTAGTAATCTGTCTCTAGCGCAAGATCTGGAACCCCAAAAATTCTATAATAAATTGCTGGACGTGAGTAATTTATCTATTAATCATATGCAAAAAGAATTAACTAAATATCACTTCCAAATAAAAATGACATCAGTTCTCGTGACCGCTAAAGTTTCTGTTTTTTACAGCAAGTTCAACAAGACTTTCCCCAAGTCTTCCCAACGGTTCTACTTGGCACAAAACACTAATTAAACACAAAAAATACAACCAAAACAGAGTCTAGATAAATTATTTATTAAATAACAGCAAGGAAAAATATTGGGTTGTCTCCCAATAAGCGCTTTTCTTTAAAGCCTTTTTAGCTAGGCATTGATAATTTTAATGATGCTCACATGAAAGACAAGAATTGAAGCACAAAGAGAGCATCATAAAACATGTGACAAACACATCTAAGTCTAACATACTTCCTATGCATAGGCATCTTATAGGAAAACAAATTATCAAGGCAAGCAAAAACTAGCATATGCAAGGAAGCGGAATGTAACGCCCCATATGTAACTTGCCATATTTGTATTCCAACTCTTGCCATTTTCGGCACTAAGTTATGATATTCCTCGTTGTTGGGTTTTGTCTTCGTGTTGCTTTTGTCCTTGTCATGCATCTCATATCATGTCATCATGTGCATCGCATTTGCATACGTGTTCATCTCATGCATCCGAGTATTTTCCCCGTTGTCCGTTTTGCATTCCGGTGCTCCTATGTCCTCCGGTGTCCCCTTTTGCCTCTTTTCGTGTACGGGTGTTAAACGTTCTCGGAGTGGACCGAGACTTGCCAAGCGGCCTTGGTTTACTACCGGTAGACCGCCTGTCAAGTTTCGTGCCATTTGGATTTCGTTTGATACTCCAACGGTTAACCGAGGAACCGTAAAGGCCGTGTGTGTATTGCAGCCCAACACCTCTCCAAATTGGACCAAAACCAATCTAAACCCCTTCCATCATCTCGGTCGTTCGATCACGATCGCGTGGCCGCAAACCGAGCTCAATTTGGAGCCTCCTAGCTCCCTCTACCTATAAAAAGGCATCTCCCTCGAAAATCCCGGATCAACTCCAACCCTAATCCTAGCCCCGTTCCCCTCCGCGCGCCGGACAAAAATCGCCGCCGCCACTCCCACGCCGCCACGTGGCCCCTTGGCGCCCACATCGCTGCCGGCCCGCCCGGGCCCGCGGGAGGCCCTCCCGGCCCATTCGTCCCTGCCGCCCGACTCTGCCTGCCCGCGCCCAAGCGCCGCCTCGCCGGCCGCCGTCCGTCGCCGACCGCCGCCTCTTTGTCTCATCGCACCTCCTTCGCCGCCCGCCGCCTCGCCCCTGCTCGCCGCCGTCGTCTGCCGTGGCCAGGCAGGCCCCGAGGTTGCCGCCTCGTCGTCTCTCCGCCTCCCCGACGAGCTCCGGCGAGCCCCGACCGAGATCTTCCTCGACTCTGGCTCCAACCCCGTCGAACCTCGATCCACGCACCATCCGGATCTGAGAAACCCTAAGGGTTGACTTTTGTCCCAGTTTTGCATATTTTTTAGCATACTTCATCATGTCATATCTTAGCATCCGTTGCTCCGTTTTGGGCGTGTAGCATATCAAATTGTTCGTCTCGATGTGCACTTCATTTCATTCCATTGTACCATGTTCATTTGAGTTCATCTTGATGTCCAAAATGCTGTGGCAAGAGTGCTATGTAATGTTAGTTTCATATTCTTAACAGATATTGGACATTTGTCATTTTTTCCATGTTTAATGTGTGCCTCCTATGAACTTGAGCCCTACATGTGTTTTGAAGTATGCCATGCCATCTTTACAGGGGTGTATGCCATGTATTTTTTGTGATCTTTGTGGTGACTAGCACAAGCATGCAAAGTAGCCCTTGTAATGTTGCTGATTTCAGGGAATTAGAATTCTTCTAAGTCTTTTCCCTGTTAATATTTTTATGCCATGTATTCTTGTTGCTACAGAGTGATCCATGCCTCTTTTGAGCATGTTCAGTAAGGATGATTTTGAGATATTGTTATGCACTATCCATCCATGTCTTTGTTTGCAATTATGGAGCACCCTAGAATGACTCAATCTTGCTCTATTTTTGCTATGAAATGTTCCTGGCAGATTGTTTACATGTTAAGCAATTTTGCCAAGGTTGTTGTAGTTTTTACATGCTTTCTATGAGGTTGTTTTTGCCATGGTTAGCTTAATTATCATGTCTTCTTGCTGGGTGTATGCTTAGTTTGTCATGCAATGCCTTGTGGTGAGTGAATCAAGCTCGTAAAAATGCCTACGTAAATCTGTTTTGCCATGTTCCAGTTTTTTGCTAAGTCTGAATCTGTTAACGAAACTTGCTATGTTCACATGGTTGCCATTGTATTTTCTGATCCCTTTTGGCTTATGGTCAGTAAGGGACTTCTGTTATATGCTTTGAGTAGCTTCATTCCATGCTTTGCGTTGCCATGATATGTTCCTGTAACATGTTGTTATCTTTCTCTAAACTTTGCTTCCTGATGTTAAATCCTGCCATGTTGTTATTTTCACCAAGTCTGTAACCTGATATCTTTTGCACTTTTGCCATGCTTGTTTGAACCTGCTATTGAGTGAATTAGCTATAGCTCAGTGTTCATATTTTGTTAAGCACCTTGAGTGGATCACTGCCATGTGCCTTGTTGCTATGTTAGAGTGTAGTAGCTTGTTGTTCTTGATGCATTTATATGGCCTCGTGCTGTTAATTGCAGATCGGTGCCATATTTGTTTTGCTTGCCATTTGCAAACCGTGCATCCGATTCCGGTGATCTTTATATCGATTTCGACCGAAATCAACTCATCTTTCCAGAGACACTCTTGGTTTTCCAAGTTGAGGACAGGTTCAATCTTTCCTTTCCGACGCATGCATATGCATCGCATATCACATCCCGCATATCATGCCGTGTTTTGCATCATGTTGCTTCCGCATTGCACCGTGGTTGATTGTGTCTCCCTTTGCTTGTGTTCTTGCTTTGGGTAGAGCCGGGAGACGAGTACGTGATCGAGGAACCCGTTGAGTACGCTTACGAGGATCAAGCTAACGTCAACTCGGAGAACTTTGCAGGCAAGATGACCATACCCTCGAAATCACTTCTATCTTTGCTTGCTAGATGCTCGCTCTATTGCCATGCCTATGCTACGATAGCCACCACATGCTTTATCATGCCTCCCATATTGCCATGTCAAACCTCTAACCCACCTTGTCCTAGCAAACCGTTGTTTGGCTATGTTACCGCTTTGCTTAGCCCCTCTTATAGCGTTGCTAGTTGCAGGTGAAGATTAGAGATTATTCCTTGTTGGAACATGTTTATTGTTGGGATATCACTATTATATCTTGTTTACTTTAATGCACCTATATACTTGGTAAAGGGTGGAAGGCTCAGCCTTATGCCTGGTGTTTTGTTCCACTCTTGCCGCCTTAGTTTCCGTCATACCGGTGTTATGTTCCTTGATTTTGCGTTCCTTACACGGTTGGGTTATAATGGGAACCCCTTGACAGTTCGCCTTGAATAAAACTCCTCCAGCAAGGCCCAAGCTTGGTTTTACCATTCGCCACCTAGCCTCGTTTTCCCTTGGGTTCCGCGGACTCAAGGGTCATCTTTATTTTATACCCCCGGGCCAGTGCACCTCTGAGTGTTGGTCCAAACTAGAGCCCCTTGTAGCGCCACCTCGGGAAAACTCGAGGGTTGGTTTTAGTTGTACGGATAGCTTATCCGCTGTGCCCTGAGAACGAGATATGTGCAGCTCCTATCGGGATTTGTCGGCACATTCAGGTGGCTTTGCTAGTTTAGTTTTACCATTGTCGAGATGTCTTGTAATCGGGATTCCAAGTCTGATCGGGTTGTCCTGGGAGAAGGAATATCCTTCGTTGACCGTGAGAGCTTGTGATGGGCTAAGTTGGGACA
This sequence comes from Triticum aestivum, assembly GCF_018294505.1. Lineage (NCBI taxonomy): Eukaryota > Viridiplantae > Streptophyta > Magnoliopsida > Poales > Poaceae > Triticum > Triticum aestivum. The sequence continues at coordinate 156,289,706 of NC_057800.1, read as the reverse complement.
CCCCTGCAGGGATTTGAACTTTCGAAAGCCGTGCCCGCGGTTATGGGCAGATGGGAATTTGTTAATGTCTGGTTGTAGAACATCTGAAACTTAACTTAATTAAAATGAATCAACAGCGTGTGTAGCCGTGATGGTCTCTTTTCGGCGGAGTCCGGGAAGTGAACACGGTCTCGTGTTATGCTTGAACGTAGGTTGTTCTAGGATCACTTCTTGATCATAGTTTCTCGATTGCGCTTTGCCTTCTCTTCTCGTTCTCATTTGCGTATGATAGCCACCATATATGCTAGTGCTTGCTGCAGCTCCACCTCATACCTTTACCCTACCTATAACCTTAAATAGTCTTGATCGCGAGGGTGTGAGATTGCCGAGTCCCCATGACTCACAGATTACTTCCAAAACTAGATGCAGGGACCGATGATACCGTTCCAGGAGATGCGACTGAGCTCAAGTGGGGGTTCAATGAGGACTCAAGACGATACTATGTTTCCTTTCTAGACGATCAGTAGAGGAGCCCAGTTGGGGCGATTGGGGACATTACGCATTTGGGGTTGTCTTTATTTTGGTTAAGTAGTCGGACCTTGATTGTATTTGGATGATTGTAATGATATATTTATGCTATTGTGTGACGTGGCGATTGTAAGCCAACTATGTACCTCTTTTCTTATTCAGTACATGGGATGTGTTAAGATTACCCCTCTTGCAACATTGCTTACAATGCGGTTATGCCTCTAAGTCGTGCTCCGACACGTGGGAGATATAGCCGCATCGTGGGCGTTACACGGAAGAAACAATAGAAATCTCAACATAACGAGAGGTAATTTAGTAACATGAAAATTTCTACCACCATATTTTCCTCTCTCATAATAATTACATGTAGGATCATAAGAGAATTCAACAATATAGCTATCACATAAAATATTCTTAATATGATCCACATGCATGCAAAGTTGACACTCTTCCGAAATAGTGGGATCAACATTAACTAAAGTCATGACCTTTCCAAATCCACTTTCAGTATTATTACAAACATTATAATCAATCTCATATTCATCATGGGGTTTAAATAAATTTTCAAGATCAAAAGAAGAATCACCCCAATCATGATCATTGCAACAAGTAGAGGACATAGCAAAACTAGCATCCCCAAGCTTATGGTTTTGCATATTATTAGCACAATTTATATCAATAGAATTTATACTATCATCATTGCAATCATGCTTTTTATTCAAAGATCTATCATGAATCACTTCATAAAATTCTTCATCGCAATTTTCAGATTCATGAGTTTCAAGCAAAACTTCATAAAGATAATCTAGTGCACAAAACTCACTAGCAATTGGTTCATCATAATTGTATCTCTTAAAATGATTAGCAAGCAGATGAGGATCCATAGATCTTAGGTTCTCTGTTTAGTAATAAATAAAAAACTATTCTAACCATATGAGCAAACAAGAAACGGGCAAAAAGAGGCAAACGGAAAAGAGAGGAGGAGGATGGAGAGAGAGGGAGAATAAAATGGCAAGGGTGAAGTGGGAGAGAGGAAAACGAGAGGCAAATGGCAAATAATGTAATGCGGGAGATAAGGGTATGTGATGGGTACTTGGTATTTTGACTTTTGGTAGACCTCCCCGGCAACGGCGCCAGAAATCCTTCTTGCTACCTCTTGAGCACTGCGTTGGTTTTCCCCGAAGAGGAAGGGATGATGCAACAAAGTAGCGTAAGTATTTCCCTCGGTTTTTGAGAACCAAGGTATCAATCCAGTAGGAGGCTACGCGTGAGTCCCTCGTACCTGCACAAAACAAATAAATCCTCGCAACCAACGCAAATAGGGGTTGTCAATCCCTAAAAGGCCACTTACAAGAGTGATATCTGATAGATATGATAAGATAATATTTTTGGTATTTTGTGATAAAGATGCAAAGTAAAATAAAGGCAAAGTAAATAGAAAAGGAAATAACTAAGTGGTAGGAGATTAATATGATGAAGATAGACCCAGGGGCCATAGGTTTCACTAGTGGCTTCTCTCGAGAGCATAAGTATTCTACGGTGGCTGAACAAATTACTGTTGAGAAATTGATAGAATTGAGCATAGTTATGAGAATATCTAGGTATGATCATGTATATAGGCATCACGTCCAAGACAAGTAGACCGACTCCTGCCTGCATCTACTACTATTACTCCACTCATCGACCGCTATCCAGCATGCATCTAGAGTATTAAGTTAAAAATAGTGTAACGCCTTAAAAAAGATGACATGATGTAGAGGGATAGACTCATGCAATATGAAGAAAACCCCATCTTGTTATCCTCGATGGCAACAATACAATACGTGCCTTGCTGCCCCTACTGTCACTGGGAAAGGACACCGCAAGATTGAACCCAAAGCTAAGCACTTCTCCCATTGCAAGAACGATCAATCTAGTAGGCCAAACCAAACTGATAATTCAAATAGACTTCCAAAGATAACAAATAATACATAAAAGAATTCAGAGAAGATTCAAATATTATTCATAGACAGACTTGATCATAAACCCACAATTCATTGGTCTCAACAAATAGATCGCAAAAAGAAGATTACATCAAATAGATCTCCACAAGAGAGGGGGAGAACATTGTATTGAGATCCAAAAAGAGAGAAGAAGCCATCTAGCTACTAACTATGGACCTGTAGGTCTGAGGTAAACTACTCACACTTTGTCGGAGGGGCTATGGTGTTGATGTAGAAGCCCTCCATGATCGATGCCCCCTCCGACAGAGCTCCGGAACAGGCCACAAGATGGGATCTCGTGGATACAGAAAGTTGCGGCGGTGGAATTAGGGTTTTGGCTCTGTATCTAATCGTTTGGGGGTATGTAGGTATATATAGGAGGAAGGAGTACGTCGGTGGAGCAACAGGGGGCCCACGAGGGTGGAGGGCGCGCCTGGGGGGGTAGGCGCGCCCCCTACCTAGTGGCCTCCTCTTTTCTTTCTTCACGTAGAGTCCAAGTCTCCCGGGTCTTGTTCGTTGAGAAAATTACGTTCCCAAAGGTTTCATTCCGTTTGGACTCCGTTTGATATTCCTTTTCTTCGAAACCCTAAAACAGGCAAAAAACAACAATTCTGGGCTGGGCCTCCGGTTAATAGGTTAGTCCTAGAAATAATATAAAAGTGGATAATAAAGCCCAATAATGTCCAAAACAGTAGATAATATAGCATGGAGCAATCAAAAATTATAGATACGTTGGAGGCGTATCACCCGCAGCGGAAGTCTCGACCGCAACCCAAGAGGCCTTGCTGCAGTAGCCATCTACCTGCAGCCAGAGTCTGCTTGGACCAGAGACCGACAGTTTGCCGGTGAAGAAGCGCGGGAGTTGGAGCCAGTTGCCGGCCGGGTTCTCTGACCAGACGACGAACTCCGGCGACACCTCGGCCGTGTGGAAGCACGGACAAGGAGGCCGCGCCACCATGGCACGCCTCCCCTCATCAACTGGACCGCCCTGGCTGGGATGACCCACTCTGCGTGTCGTGGCGCTGTCTCGACAATGGGCCACGGCGGGGGTCGCGGCATGTTTACGCGGGCGGCTGTGGCCGCGCTTGGGCGCCGGGGAGCCGGGTCCCTCGTGAGGGGCTTTCTCCTTCTCGGTGGTGGAGAACTTCCTTTGTGGTGCCATGGGTGTCACTGCAAGTGATGGAGCGAGGAAGGAGCAAGCAAGCAAGGAAGAGATGGGCAACGGGGGCTCCGCCCCCTCCCCATTTAGAAAGGGAAGGCCAACCGACGTCTCCCACGATTGCAGGTAATGATGGTTTTCCTTGCATGTCGCGGGTACCTGACAAGTCGAGCAGTTGCCAAGACAACGTGGGGAAGCGGAGACACCCACGTCCAATCAACCGCCACATGTCAATCGAGGCCGCAGGCTTTTGGGGCCCGCGGCGCTACGTACTTGGCCCTCGTCTTCGCCGCAAAGCCAAGCCCGAGCGCACCTTGGGACCGGGGGCTACTGTCGGCATCCTAGGAATGGGGGTCCCTAGACTTGCCTGCCTGCGGCCCGTGGCATGGCTGAGCCTGCAGGCCGTACGGCCCATCTTCACTAGCAAAGCATCCAAGACCCTCGCGAGGGTCCAAGCCTCGCGGGGCGGATGACGCTAGACCTCCTCGGGAGTAGCCTAGCTAGGCAGGCTCACAAGGAGCGGAGATATCAAGGCGGGGCAAACCTCACGAGACCCTCGTGATGTGAGCCATGACGCACGGCACCAGGCGGGCGCCAGGCGGGCGCCAACGCGCGTAGCGTCCTTATTTCCTCTTTGGTGCTAAGGAGGCCAGCACAAGCAAAGAGTACCGAGGCATCAAGCAAAGGTTGCTATATTGGTGCAACGAGACCAAGACAAGGAGGACAGCAAGATGGAGGTCATCATGGATCCCAAGACGGCGTCACCACCACAGCCTTTGGCAGGCGAAGACCACTTTTGTCAGGATAGCTTGTACTAGCTGTCCCCCTTTGAATTAGCCCGCCATTGTTGGCTCCCTTCCCGCTCGATATTTGGGAAGAGGACCAAGGCCTATATAAGTAGGGCTAGCCACCACCTTAGGAGAGGACGGATCACGAAGGCACAGATTATTCAGAGACGGATCACGAAGGCACAAATCATTCGGGGACGGATCATTCAGACCACCCACACACACACAAGCTCACCGAGCTTAAGAACACCTCAACCTTAGGAGGCTGTTCTTCCTTTGTACTGTTCACCATCAGCCCTAGAGACAATCCACCACCACCACACTGGAGTAGGGTATTACACCACAACGGTGGCCCAAACCAGTCTAAATCTTGCGTCTTTCTGTGTTGCGAGTTAGTCGAGTTTGTCCGCGAGATCTTAGTGAGCTAGAGCGTAGATTGGTGGGAAGGAAAGACTTTGCGCGCACCCTAGTGTTCGAACCTTAAGGGTTTGCCAGAACCACACATCCTACATAACCTTAAGGGTTTGCCGGAACCCCACATCCGACAAATTTTTTCCAATAGAATTGATACTGTGGACTTGAGGTTGTTTCCTCAGGAAGTGTACCGTATGCTCATTACCATTAACATGAAAAGTGACATTGCCTTTGGTGCAATCAATAACAGCCCCTACAGTATTCAAAAAGGGTCTTCCAAGAATAAAAGACATACTATCGTCCTCGGGAATATCAAGAATAACAAAGTCCGTTAAGATAGTAATGTTTGCAACCACAACAAGCACATCCTCACAAATACTGACATGTATAGCAGTTGATTTATCAGCCATTTGCAAAGATATTTCAGTAGGTTTCAACTTATTCAAATCAAGTCTATGATATAAAGAGAGAGGCATAACACTAACACCAACTCCAAGATCCATAAAGCGAATTTAACATAGTTTCTTTTAATGGAGCATGGCACAGTTGGTACTCCAGGATCTCCAAGTTTCTTTGGTATTCCACCCTTAAAAGTATAATTAGGAAAAAATGGTAGAAATTTCAGCTTCCGGTATCTTTCTCTTATTTGCAAAAATTTCCTTCATATATTTAGCATAAGGATTAATTTTAAGCATATCAGTTAATCGCATACGCAAAAAGATAGGTCTAATCATTTCAGTAAAGCGCTCAAAATCCTCATCATCCTTTTTCTTGGATGGTTTAGGAGGAAAAGGCATGGGTTTCTGAACCCATGGTTCTCTTTCTTTACCGTGCTTCCTAGCAACAAAGTCTCTCTTATCATAACGTTGATTCTTTGATTGTGGGTTATCAAGATCAACAGCAGGTTCAATCTCTACATCATTATCATTGCTAGTTTGAGCATCAACATGAACATCATTATTAACATTATCACTAGGTTCATGTTCATTACCAGATTGTGTTTCAGCATCAGAAATAGAAATATCATTGGGATTCTCAAGTGTGTCAACAACAGGTTCACTAGAAGCATGCAAAGTCCTATCATTTTTCTTTTTCTTCCTTTTAGAAGGACTAGGTACATCTACATTAGCTCTTTGAGAATCTTGCTCAATTCTCTTAGGATGGCCCACAGGATACAAAGGTTCCTGAGTCATTTTACCACCTCTAGTCATAACTCTAAGAGCATTATCATACTTCTTATTATTTAATTCGTTGAGCAACTCATTCTGAGCTTTAAGTACTTGCTCTACTTGAGTGGTAACCATAGAAGCATGTTTACTAATAAGTTTAAGTTCACCTTTAACATTAGCCATATAATCACTCAAGTGTTCAATCATATAAGCATTATATCTCAATTGTCTACCAACATAAGAATTGAAACCTTCTTGCTTAACCATAAAGTTATCAAATTCATCCAAACATTGGCTAGCAAGCTTAGCATGAGGGATTTCAGCTTTATCATATCTATATAGAGAATTTACCTTTACTACCTATGTAGGGTTATCGAGATCATGTGTTTCTTCAATAGGTGATGAATTAAGACCATGTATTTCTTCAACAGGCGGTAAATTCTTAACATCTTCAACTTTTATACCTTTTTCTTTCATCGGTTTCTTTGCCTCTTGCATATCTTCAGGACTGAGAAATAGAATACCCCTTTTCTTCAGAGTTGGCTTAGGAGTTGGTTTAGGAAGTGTCCAATTATTTTCATTAGTCAGCATATTATTCAATAGAATTTCAGCTTAATCAATAGTTCTTTCCCTGAAAACACAACCAGTACAAATATCCACGTAATCTCTGGAAGCATTGGTTAGTCCATTATAAAAGATATCAAGTATTTCATTTTTCTTGAGAGGATGATCAGGCAAAGCATTAAGTAATTAGAGAAGCCTCCCCCAAGCTTGTGGGAGACTCTCTTCTTCAATTTGCACAAAATTATATATTTCCCTTAAAGCAGCTTGTTTCTTATGAGAGGGGAAATATTTAGCAGAGAAGTAGTAAATCATATCCTGGGGACTACGCACACAACCAGGATCAAGAGAATTAAACCATATCTTAGCATCACCCTTTAATGAGAACGGAAATAATTTAAGGATATAACAGTAGCGAGTTTTCTCATCATTAGTAAACAGGGTAGCTATATCATTTAATTTAGTAAGATGTGCCACAACAGTTTTAGATTCATAGCCATAGAAAGGATCAGATTCAACCAAAGTAATTAACTCAGGATCAATAGAGAAATCATAATCCTTATTAGTAATAAATATAGGTGAAGTAGCATAAGCAGGATCATATTTCATTCTAGCATTTAGAGATTTTTCTTTAAGCTTGGCTAATAATTTCTTAAGATCAGATCTATCATTGCAAGCAAGAAAGTCTCTAGAAGTTTCTTCATCCATAACATAACCCTCGGGAACAACATGCAATTCATATCTAGGGGAGAATCTTCATCATCACTTTCATCAATATTATCAGTTTCAATAATTTCATTCTCTCTAGCCCTAGCAAGTTGTTCATAAAGAAATTCACCAAGTGGCACAGTAATATCAAGCATAGAAGTAGTTTCATCATAAGTATCATGCATAGAAGAAGTGGCATCATCAATATCATGCGACATATCAGAATTAATAGCAGAAGCAGGTTTAGGTGTCGCAAACTTACTCAAAACAGAAGGTGAATCAAGTGCAGAGCTAGATGGCAGTTCAAAACCTTCCCTCGTAGTTGAGGGATAAATCTTGGTTCTTGGATCTTTCAAGTTCTTCATAGTGATAAGCAGATATAAATCCTAAGTGACTCAAAGAATAGAGCTATGCTTCCCGGCAACGGCGCTAGAAAATGTTCTTGATAACCCACAAGTATAGGGGATCACAATAGTTTTTGAGGGTAGAGTATTCTACCCAAATTTATTGATTCGACACAAGGGGAGCCAAAGAATATTCTCAAGTATTAGCAGCTGAGTTGTCAATTCAACCATACCTGGAAACTTAATATCTGCAGCAAGGTATTTAGTAGCAAAGTAATATGATAGTAGTGGTAACGATAGCAAAAGTAATACTTTTGGGTTTTGTAGTGATTGTGACAATAGCAATGGAAAAGTAAATAAGCGAAGAACAATATAGAAAAAGCTCGTAGGCAATGGATCGGTGATGGAGATTTATGCCGGATGCGATCAATCATGTAACAGTCATAACCTAGGGTGACACAGAACTAGCTCTAGTTCATCAATGCAATGTAGGCATGTATTCCGAATATAGTCAAACGTGCTTATGAAAAAGAACTTGCATGACATCTTTTGTCCTACCCTCCAGTGGCAGCGGGGTCCTAATGGAAACTAAGGGATATTAAGGCCTGCTTTGAATAGAGTAGCGGACCAAAGCATTAACACATAGTGAATACATGAACTCCTCAAACTATGGTCATCACCGGTAAGTATCCTGATTATTGTCACTTTGGAGTTAACGAATCATAACACATAATAGGTGACTATAGACTTGCAAGATAGGATCAAGAACTCTCATATATTGATGAAAACATAATAGGTTCAGATCTGAAATTATGGCACTCAGGCCCTAGTGACAAGCATTAAGCATAGCAAAGTCATAGCAACATCAATCTCAGAACATAATGGATACTAGGGATCAGACCCTAACAAAACTTACTCGATTACATGATAAATCTCATCCAACCCATCACCGTCCAGCAAGCCTATGACGGAATTACTCACGCACGGCGGTGAGCATCATGAAATTGGTGATGGAGGAAGGTTGATGATAACAATGGCGATGGATTCCCCTCTTCAGAGCCCTGAACGGACTCCAGATCAGCCCTCCCAAGAGAGTTTAGGGCTTGGCGGCGGCTCCGTATCGTAAAACTCGATGAATCCTTCTCTCTGATTTTTTCTCCCCGAAACTGAATATATGAAGTCAGGGTTGAGGTCGGTGGAGCGTCAGGGGGCCAATGAGGCAGGGGGCGCGCCCCCCACCCTCGTGGATAGGGTGTGGGCCCCCTGACGTGGATCTTTCTTCCAATATTTTTTATATATTCCAAAATAATTCTGCGTTGATTTTCAGGTCATTCTGAGAACTTTTATTTCTGCACAAAAATAACACCATGGCAATTCTGCTGAAAACAGCGTTAGTCCGGGTTAGTTCCATTCAAATCATGCAAGTTAGAGTCCAAAACAAGGGCAAAAGTGTTTGGAAAAGTAGATACGGCGGAGACGTATCAGTGAGGTACACAATAGGTCTGGTACACATCATAGCATACTTTATAAAACCTATGACCGAGGCATAGGGAATGACTTTTCATTCTCTTTCTATTTTCTGCCGTGGTATGGTTTTGAGTCTTTACTCAACTTCACACCACTACAAAAAAAGACACATCTGTGACATTTTGGGCCGAACGAAAAAAAATATGTCATACATATGACACTTCTATGACGATAATTGTGACAAAATCCGGTATCATCATAGATGTGGTGGGCTCCTACTTCTATGACAAAAAATCATGACAGAAAATGGGCTTTTCGTCCTGGGCGGGCCGGAGACGCAGCTGCATGACAGAAGCGAGGGGGAGGAAAATTTCGGGGAGTTCCCGGTTACGGTGGGAGGTCGGGGGCCGAGCGATGCACGTTTCTCTCGTACACATACGCGCATGTGTGTGAGGCGTTGGCTCTAACTGAACACGAGCGAGGCGTTGGGCTCTAACTGAACCCGAGTGATTGCACTACAGGCTACGCATTACTGAACCCGAGCGATCGATCGATGGCTGTTAACTGAACCCGATCGAGCGATTCCTTCGCTACTGCTGCTAACTGAAGCCGATCGATTGGATGAACAGTGAGCGTTGCCGGGGGGATTGGATGAATAGTGAGCGGTGGCGTTGCCTCTGGATGAACAGGACCCCGTGGGGTGGAGGGCTGGATGAACAGTAGACAGTGGAGGGGTGCCCGTGGAGGGGTGTTTGAACATGACCCCGTGGTGTGGAGGGCTGGATGAACAGTAGACGGTGGAGGGGTGCCCGTGGAGGGGTGGTTGAATAATAGTTGATGGAGTAGCGCGTAGTGGAGGCTGGATGAACTGGAGCCCGTGGAGGCTGGAGGACGTCGACGGTAGCCCGTGGAGGCTGGAGGAGGTCGACGGTGGAGATGAACAGTATCCCGTGGAGTCCCATTTTGTGGTACGCCACACCCCTCCCGATCAACAGGACCCCCGTTCCGACCATAGCGCTCCAAGACAAGTCCGTTTCCTCCATTTTGCGATACGCCACACCCCTCCCGATAAACATGACCCCCGTTTCTACCATAGGAGGTCAGTTTCCTCCGTTTTGCGGTACTCCAGCCCCTCTTGATGAACAGGATCCCGTTTTGAACGTGGCCGGTCGAACACAAAGCCGTTTCCTCCATTTTGCGGTACGCCAGGCCTCGTTACCATCGCCTGTTTCGTCCAAGTCCTCCCAATGAACACGACCACACATTCTGTTCCGACCCAGCCAGTTGGCTCCCACCCGTTCCGTTGCCTCCCGATGAACACAACACATTCCGTTGCCTCCCCATGAACACGACGCATTCCGTTGCCTCCCCATGAACACGACGCATTCCGTTGCCTCCCCATGAACACGACGATGAAACTGTTTCTCCGTTCCGACCCAGGCATGTACACGAGCCTTGGCCGTACGTATGCGCGAGTAGGCGTTCGAGACCCTGCCCGTATGTATGTACGTGGCCGCATTTTCTTTCTTTCACCCTGACCGCTGTACGTACGTGTACATGCTACGTGCGCGGCTCTACTATGACACGTACGCGCCTCTACTACGACACGTGCGCGCCTCTACATCGACCAGTATATATGTACGTACACGTTCACGACCAGAATGACAATGCTACATACGCTTCGACCAGGTGGGTCCCGACTGTCAGGCACTTCCTTGCCTGCGAAGATGTAGCTGGTGGGTCCCAATAGTCAGGGGGGCGAATCGTTTTGTTTTTGTTTTTTTGCCCGGACGCACTTCCTTGCCTGCGAGGGTGTAGCTGCTGGGTCCCAGCAGTCAGGGGGGAATCGTTTTGTTTTTTTGCCCGGACGCACTTCCTTGCGTGCGAAGATGTAGCTGGTGTGTCCCAGCAGTCAGGGGGGCGAATCGTTTTTTTCGGACGCACTTCCTTGCGTGCGAAGATGTAGCTGGTGTGTCCCAGCAGTCAGGGGGGCGAATCGGTTTTTTTTCGGACGCACTTCCTTGCGTGCGAAGATGTAGCTGGTGGGTCCCAACAGTCAGGGGGAATCGTTTTTTCGCGAAATACGGAGGCCTGTCCAGTGGGTCCCTGCTGTCAGGTGGAGGAATAATTATTTTGCGCGTAATAAGGAGGCACTTCCTTGCTGCGGCCGTGGACCCAGCTGTCAGCCTCTCCACATACAGTCCATGTCCGATGGAAGCCATTCCTTGACCACGTTGACCACGGCGCACCGAGAGCACCAGGGCGGTGGACGACGGCGAGGCCTAGGAAGGGGACGACGCGGAGCTGGGGAAGACGCGGCAGTGGATGCCCACGCATAGAGTATGAGGGTTCACTCGTTCGGCTGCGGTGTGAGGCTGTCGTCGCCGCAGAATAACAGGGGGTGTGGGTGCGTAGAGGGATGGCCTGGCCAGCGGTGGGAGTAGTAGGGGGCGGTGAGGCCTCCATGGCATCACAGCTGGCCACGGGCGGCAAGAGCAGGCAGCACGACCGGCGCTGCTTTGGGCGGCTGGAGCAAGAAGACCAGAGGTTGAAGAAGCACTACGGCCGTTGGATGAACATCGTACGGTCACTGGAGCTAGAATCATTCATATATTGACTAAAGTTGACAAAGGCCTCCGTTCCAGTCAACTTAGTAGGCCCACAAGTCAGCCACCCACCAAGGTGGGTCCCAGCTAGCAGGGGGTATTCATTTTTTTGTGCGCAATAAGGAGGCACTTCCGGTGGGTCCGAGATGACAGCAGGGGGAACGTTTTTTCGTGAAATACGCTGGCCCATCCTGTGGGTCCCAGTAGTCAGGGGGAAACGTTTTTTTTCGCGAAATACTAGTGGCCCTACCGATGGGTCCCTGCTGTCAGGTGGAGGAATAATTATTTTCCGCATAATAAGGAGGCACTTCCTTGCAGTTGCTGTGGACCCAACTGTCAGCCTCTCCACGTACAGTACTCTTCTGATGGAAGTCGGTCGTTGACCACATTGACCACGCCGCGCGGAGAGCACCACGGCGGTGGACGATGGCGAGGCCTAGGAAGGGGACGACGCGGAGCCGGGGAAGACGCGGCAGTGGAAGCCCGCGCGGAGAGGAGTACGAGGTTTCACCGGTTCGGCTGCGGTGTGAGGCTGTCGTCGCTGCAGAATAACAGGGGATGTGGGTGAGTAGAGGGATACCCTGGCCAGCGGTGGGAGTAGTAGGGGGCGCTGAGGCCTGCGCGGCAGCACAACCGGCCACGGGAGGCGAGAGTAGGCGGTCCCGCCGGCACTGCTTTGGCGGCTGGAGCAAGAAGATCAGAGATTGAAGAAACACGACGGCCGTTGGATTGACATCCAATGGTTACGTCTGCTAGAATCGTTTGTTGACGTATATAATAACTAAAAAAATCTTGCATACGCGTCAACTAAACAGGCCCACAAGTCAGACCACTCCCTCTTATGGCAACTTATTATGCAATTTATTGCAGTCGTTTTTTTTGGTTGGCCAGGGCCAATTTCGCATATTTCTGTGGGTTCCAAACTATTTTTAATACCGAAATGTCAAGCCAGATTTAAAGTACTTTGAAGATATATTAAAAATTAGGTTAATGCCCAGTGAAATAGGAATCTAAAAATGTGAAAAAATTCAGAAATTATAAAGTAATTGCCAATTTGTCATCTGTTTTTATATTTACAACCCATTTCATATTACTTTCAAGATTTGCAGGCGTCTTGAAAGAGTTGCAGCCCATCAGGGCGTAGAAAAATAAGTAGGCCTAGATTGGGTATTCTTCAGAAAAAATAAATTGGGCTCATTTTCACAAAGAAAAAATAGCTGGGCTGGTCACATGGTGAACATAAAATATAAGCCTGGGCTAGACGGGCCACAACCCAGTTCAAACCCTGCTCCGTCTCAACAATACCAAACAAAAAATACTACTCGAGTAGCTACGTCCCAGGTGTCAGCCGATCATGTGTTGTTCTCTTGTCTATTGACTATATACGCTCACAATGTCGTGGGTCCCAGATGTTAGAAAAACACTAGGAGGACGCATTTTATTTTTCCATACGCTGATGTGGTGGGACCCTACTGTCATCCTCTCCACGTACTTCTGCCGATTCCTATTGTTTGTTGACCATGTTGACAACGCAAGAGGGCGGCGCCGCAGCGAGCGCACCAAAGTGTGCGGAGGACATCGGCGTTAATGATTTAGGAGATGGTGGGGCGGCGATGCGTGCGCTGAGGCACAGCCAGCCGTGGGAGGCAGAAGCAGGCGGCCCCGCCAGCGCTGGTTTGGTTTTGGCGGCTAGAGGAAAACCGGACTGAAGAAACACGACAGGCTGTAAAAGTAGCAGGAGTACTTAACAACCTTAACTGAAACCAGCAGGGGCACTTAACAACCAAAGCTGAAAGTAGTATGAGTACTTATACAGGTTCAACCGTACAAAGCACACCTCGAACAGTGCTACTTTGCCTACAGTTAACCAAGGGTGAGGCTACCAAGCCCCAGGACAAGGCCCAGGCGCCACCCCGCGCATCCACAACCTTCTGAAAGCGGTTTCATCTCGCAACGTGGTCAAGAAACAGGATATTCACTTTAGAGCCATGGAAAAGTATGAACATAATCTTATGTCCTCTTCTCAAAGATGGAAGGGCCTTCATTATTTGATACCACCCATGAATAAGTATCTTTTCACCTCCAAGGGGAATTGAGTAGGTCGACATAAACATCATGTTGTGACCAAGCGCAAGTCTGACCCGACCATGGTCAGGCATCTGTATAGGAACAATAGAACTCGGCATTTCCTGTTTCAAGAAGATCACAGCTGTAAAACTGTGTATATGCAATAGTTTATGAACAACATATATAACATAAAACAGCTCGTACCATAAGTTTCTCGACACAGTTGGACCTGTTCAACGAGTGCAGCAGTGGCACACATATCCCACATGGCCTTCCACCATTGAAACGCCCCACAAGGACCTCAAGACGATCAATAAAGTGTAGGAACTTGTGGATGTCGATCCAGTCAACTTCAGTGCCATTAGTAACAACCAAGTTATTACAGAGTAACAAATGAGCAGACTGCTTAACTCTGAAAAAAACCTACATGTGCCACCAATTATAAGAAAATATTAGTTAGAAGTAGCATCTTCGTGAGAGATTCGTTGCTACTTCTAAAGTTAAATTGTGATTAGTTATATAGAATAGGTGGATTAAGAAGTAATCGAGGCAACAAGCAAGAACCAGATACAAAACTAACATGGATGAACAATTGGAACGACATCGGGGTGGAAGATCGCAGTGAAGATGAGACCAGGTTCTGCTATTTCCATCAACATTCGTGCGCCAACTTTCAGTCCGTAACACTTGAGAAAGTTTATCCAAGTTCGGCCATAAAAAAGCAGCGATCTTCTTGGTTCATGAACCCAACTCGGAACTTATATCCATGGCTTGTCTTCACTTTGACCATTAAACTAGTGTATTCAGTTATGGCAAGGCCAAGCATCTTGAGTACATGTGTTATGGCAGACCAAATAATACACTACAGGAAAAATAATATGAGAATACAGCATGTTCAAAAAAAACCCACCCTCCCGGATAGAAAATGGGATTCTAGGAACATACTGTGCGCGTTTCAAAATGTTGTGTTAGGATGAGAAGGAACAAGTGTAGCGTCTCGCCAGGGCGCAGAAACCTGTAGGGTACTCGCACTTTGGGCACTGCAAATGAAACACACTAGATTCAGTAGGAAGAAAAATGCATCAATGGCGGCGGCTGCCATCCTAGCATTACCTGCGACCAAGGGACTTGGATTTATCGGGGATGGATGAAGAATTTGTACCTGGTTCTCCATGAGAAAACCCTATGCAATCACCGAGAGGGGGTTTTCTCTGAACAAGCAGACGAGGGAGAAGGGGATTCAGGCCCAGTGAAATATTGCCGCTTCATCCGTCCAACTTACTGCTAAAGCTGGAAAGGGGGGGGTTGTGATTTGACGGCTCATTGGGTATTACTGCGGCGCTACGAACGGGATGTGTCTACCGTGAAGTTGTGCACTCTAATTTGTGCATATGGCACGTGGACCCCGTTGCCGGTTGCCCCACATATCAGCGAAAGGAAGTAGAAAGACAGGAGTAACTAGTTACACATAAATATATTTTTTGACAGAGAGATACTCCCTCCATAAAGAAATATACAAATATTTTATATCACATGCTCACCTTGCCGAGAAATATACTCCCTCTACAACGCACGTGCATTATGGGGGTTCAGCTTTTTTTATGGGGGTTCAGCTTAGAATATAATACTCAGACAAGCTCACGGTTCTGGACTTTGGGCCGCAGGCTAACCCTGCATGTTTGGGGGCCCATGTGTTCTACCTTAGCGCTTTTCATATTGCAAGTGATCGTTACGGTGCTGGTTTTAGATGCTATCGCAAGGCGAATACACAAAATTGAATAAAGCACGACAGCTGCTGGTTAGAGTTGCAATTCTATCAACGATATACCATGTGATAAATAATGCTGTCGTACTACTTATACACACAGGACACTTGTTTCACCATGCCAGATTATTACATCAAAATCTCTCGAAGGATAGATTAGTTCGGCAGTTGCATGCTGCTACTGAAGAATTTCAAAGTTGATTTGGACCAGCTCTCCTTGCCAAGAAAGTTCGATTTTGACATCATCCGCTACCGCAAGATATGATTTAGATTTGAACCTTGACCATCCTTTAGCATCAATCATCATGCGACCATCCTTTGTACTTACGGTATATTGAGCAGGTTCATTCACACCAAGGCTGTGCATGGTAAGAGAAACTTGGCTACGGTCGCCCGGATTGTTGAACGACTCCCTCGTTGCTCTAGGAATTCTCTGTTTGCAAACAAGAAGACATACCCAAACAGTTAGATCAACACAGTGAATCATGTGAAACAACATGGAAAGAAAAAATAACAAAGCACTTGGGCGGCCAATGCTTACCAAGAAGGTGGACATGTCGGTTTTTGTAAGGACTTTGGTATATGAAGTGTGAACTGCATCCCAGTCTATTGCCGGTGCAACTGCACGGGCCGGAGCAGATGCAAGTGCAAGTGTTGGTGCAGGTGCCGAAGCCGCTGCTGCTGCCGGAGATGGTGCTCCTTGTAGAGCTGGTGCTGGTGTCGGAGCAGGTGTCGGTGTCGATGCCTGATCCTCCGGTAGATCAGACTGATCCGCTGACGCGGTCGGTGCCCAATCCTCAGCTGGATCAGACTGAGTTGCTACCGCTGTCAGTGCTAGAGCAACTGTCGGTGCTCGATCTGTGCGAGACAGCAGCGATCGTGTCTGGTCTGCTATGATCAGCTTTCTAACTTGAGTAGGATCCGTAACCGTGATCCAGTTTTTTTCTTCATTTCTTTTAAACACGAGAAGGACTAATTGTGGCATTTTTGTTAAACCAAACTGCAGTTCATCATAGGGATTCAACTTGTACTTAGACAACAGACTGATCCAATTTTTTCTAGTAATATAAGTGATGGGCAGTGCCTTCGTTACTGACACGACATAAGAAGTGAAACCTGCAAAAATAGCCATCGTAGAGCAAATCAAACGGTTTATTCTGTGATGAATGTCACATGGCAAAACTTGCATCATAAAATTGCAGGAAAAGAAAGAAAACATGACATTAAATCAATAAGATTTAGACAGTAAATCAATAAGATTTACTTGATGTGACACGAGTGAATCATTACCAGGAAATCACTATGTTGAAGTACCAAACAGAAGATTGATCGTCCAACTACGCATGGCATGCGGGGGGGGGCCTACTCCCACAAGCAGGACAGTCCAAAGGTCGTGACAAATCATATGGACCGAACATCCATGGGACTGGAAATCCTGGTGGGTGCGATAAACCCTGGAATGCATACAGATATTGGCGTGTAACCATAATTGATAAACCGTCCTCACAAAAAATATGATCTGGATACTTCAAAATATACAGACTGAATTGAGTGGACAGACATTAACATAGACCGTTCTCAGGACTAACCACACACCAAAAGCGCCAGTACTAATAAACAATACAGGGTTCACAAACACAAATCAAGTACTGAACAATAGTACTTACTACGGACAAGCAAAGTTGCACTAACTAAACTCTGCAGACTATTTATTGCCACCGACCTACGGGATGAACCCCGCATAACTGACTAGGCCATGGACTTTGTGTGAGATGTCTACATGCACCATCACCATCTTGTCAACCTTGGAGAACCTAACAGAGTGGTCTTTCCACTCATAAACATGATGATAAAGACATGCCGCATCAGATTTGTTGGGAAGCTTTACAAGAACCACACCCTTCATAATCAAAGGCACAGCCAGGAAATTGTTGTTGGAAATATGCCCTAGAGGCAATAATAAAATGGTTATTATATTTCCTTGTTCATGATAATTGTCTATTGTTCATGCTATAATTGTATTATCCGAAAATCGTGATACATGTGTGAATACATAGACCACAACATGTCCCTAGTGAGCCTCTAGTTGACTAGCTCATTGATCAACAGATGGTCATGGTTTCCTGACTATGGACATTGGATGTCATTGATGACGAGATCACATCATTAAGGGAAAGACGTGATGGACAAGACCCAATCCTAAGCATAGCACAAGATCGTGTAGTTCGTCTGCTAGAGCTTTTCTAATGTCAAGTATCTTTTCCTTAGACCATGAGATTGTGCAACTCCCGGATACTGTAGGAATACTTTGGGTGTGCCAAACGTCACAACGTAACTCGGTGGCTATAAAGGTGCACTACGGGTATCTCCGAAAGTGTCTGTTGGGTTGGCATGAATCGAGACTGGGATTTGTCACCTCGTATGATGGAGAGGTATCTCTGGGCCCACTCGGTAAGACATCATCGCAATGAGCTCAATGTGACTAAAGGGTTGGTCACGGGATGATGTGTTACGGAACGAGTAAAGTGACTTGCCGGTAACGAGATTGAACGAGGTATTGGGATACCGATGATCGAATCTCGGGCAAGTAACGTACCGATTGACAAAGGGAATTGTATACGGGGTTGCTTGAATCCTCGACATCGTGGTTCATCCAATGAGATCATTGTGGAACATGTGGGAGCCAACATGGGTATCCAGATCCCGTTGTTGGTTATTGGCCGGAGAGTTGTCTCGGTCATGTCTGCATGGTTCCCGAACCGGTAGGGTCTACACACTTAAGGTTCGATGACGCTAGGGTTATTAGGAAGATTTGTATGTGATTACCGAATGTTGTTCGGAGTCCCGGATGAGATCCTGGACGTCACGAGGAGTTCCGAAATAGTTCGGAGGTGAAGATTTATATACGGGAAGTCATCATACGGTCACCGGAAATATTCGGGGGTATGCCGGTATTGTACCGGGACCACCAGAGGGGTTCCGGGGTTCTAGCGGGAGGATCCACCTCCCCCGGAGGGCCTAATGGGATGTAGGTGGAAGGGAACCAGCCCCTAGTGGGCTGGGCGCCATCCCACCCTAGGGCCCATGCGCCTAGGGTTTGGGGGGAACACTAAAGGGGGGCGCCACCCTTGCTTGGGGGGCAAGCCCCCTCCCCCTTGGCCGCCCCCCTCTAGATCTCATCTAGAGGGGCCGGCCCCCTTCCCCCTTGTCCCTATAAATAGAGGGGCGAGGGGAGGACTGCAGCACCACATCCAAGGCGCAGCCCCTCCCCTCCCCAACACCTCTCCTCCTCCGCATGAGCTTGGCGAAGCCCTGCCGGAGAACTGCCACTCCATCACCACCATGCCGCTGTGCTGCTGTTGGAGCCTTCTTCCTCAACCTCTCCCTCCTCCTTGCTGGATCAAGGCGCAGGAGACGTCACCGGGCTGCATGTGTGTTGAACGCGGAGGCACCGTTGTTCGGTGCTTAGATCGCATTCGGCCGTGATCTGAATCGCTACGTGTACGACTCCTCCAACCGCGTTCTTGCAACGCTTCCGACTCACGATCTTCAAGGGTATGAAGATGCACTCCCTTCTCTCTAGTTTCTAGTTACTCCATAGATTGATCTTGGTGATGTGTAGAATTTTTTTTAATTTCTGCAACGATCTCCAATAGTGGCATCATGAGCTAGGTCTATGCATAGTTTCTATGCACGAGTGGAACACAAGTTGTTGTGGGCGTCGATTTTGTCAATTTACTTGCCGTTACTAGTCTTATCTTGATTCGGCGGCATCGTGGGATGAAGCGGCCTGGACCGACCTTACACGTACGCTTACGTGAGACTGGTTCCACCGACTGACATGCACTAGTTGCATAAGGTGGCTAGCGGGTGTCTGTCTCTCCCACTTTAGTCGGATCGGATTCGATGAAAAGGGTCCTTATGAAGGGTAAATAGAAATTGGCATATCACGTTGTGCTTTCGGCGTAGGTAAGAAACGTTCTTGCTAGAAACCTATAGCAGCCACGTAAAAACTTGCAACAACAATTAGAGGACGTCTAACTTGTTCTTGCAGCATATGCCGTCTGATGTGATATGGCCAAAAGGATGTGATGAATGATATATGTGATGTATGAGATTGATCATGTTCTTTTAATAGGAATCACGACTTGCATGTCAATGAGTATGACAACCGGCAGGAGCCATAGGAGTTGTCTTAATTTATTTATGACCTGCGTGTCAACATAAACGTCATGTAATTACTTTACTTTATCGCTAACCGTTAGCCATAGTAGTAGAAGTAATAGTTGACGAGACAACTTCATGAAGACACGATGATGGAGGTCATGGTGCCATGCCGGTGACAATGATGATCATGGCGCCCCGAAGATGGAGATCAAAAGGAGCAAAATGATATTGGCCATATCATGTCACTATTTGATTGCATGTGATGTTTATCATGTTTTACATCTTATTTGCTTAGAACTATGGTAGCATAAATAAGACGATCCCTCGCAATAATTTCAAGAAAATGTTCCCCCTAACTGTGCACCGTTGCTAAGGTCCGTTGTTCCGAAGCACCACGTGATGATCGGGTGTGATAGGTTCTAACGTTCGCATACAACGGGTGTAAGTCAGATTTACACACGCAATACACTTAGGTTGACTTGACGAGCCTAGCATGTACAGACAAGGCCTCGGAACACAGAAGACCGAAAGGTCGAACATGAGTCATATAGAAGATACGATCAACATGAAGATGTTCACCGATGATGACTAGTCCGTCTCACGTGATGATCGGACACGGCCTATTTGACTCGGATCATGTATCACTTAGATGACTAGAGGGATGTCTATCTGAGTGGGAGTTCGTTAAATAATTTGATTATATGAACTTAATTATCATGAACATAGTCTAAAATTCTTTGCAATATGTCTTGTAGATCAAATGGCCCACGCTAATGTTGCCCTCAACTTCAACGTGTTCCTAGAGAAAACCAAGCTGAAAGACGATGGCAGCAACTACATGGACTGGGTCCGTAACCTGAGGATTATCCTCATAGATGCCAGGAAAGCATATGTCCTTGATGCACCGCTAGGTGAAGCACCTATTTTCCCAGCAGAACAAGACGTTATGAACGCCTGGCAGACGCGCAGTGATGATTACTCCCTGGTTCAGTGCGGCATGATTTATAGCTTAGAACCGGGGCTCCAAAAGCATTTTGAGCAACACGGAGCATATGAGATGTTCCAAGAGCTAAAAATGGATTTTCAAG
This sequence comes from Triticum aestivum, assembly GCF_018294505.1. NCBI lineage: Eukaryota > Viridiplantae > Streptophyta > Magnoliopsida > Poales > Poaceae > Triticum > Triticum aestivum. The sequence continues at coordinate 156,268,914 of NC_057800.1, read as the reverse complement.
CTCATGCTCGGGTCGAGAGATATGAAGTCTCCAACAAGTTCTACAGTTGTAAGATGGAGGAGAATAGTTCCGTTAGCGAGCACATACTCAAAATGTTTGGGTTGCACAACCGCTTGTCTCAGCTGGGAGTTAACCTCGCGGATGATGCGGTCGTTGACAGAATCCTTCAGTCGCTCCCACCTAGCTACAAGAACTTTGTGGTGAACTTCAATATGCAGGGGATGGAAAAGACCATTCCTGAGGTATATTCAATGCTGAAATCAGCGGAGGTGGAAATCAAAAAGGAACATCAAGTATTGATGGTGAATAAAACCACTAAGTTCAAGAAAGGCAAGGGTAAAAGGAACTTCAAGAAGGACGGCAAGGGAGTTTCTGCACCCGGTAAGCAAGCTGCCGGGAAGAAGACAAAGAATGGACCCAAGCCTGAGACTGAGTGCTTTTATTGCAAGGGAAACGGTCACTGGAAGCGGAACTGCCCCAAGTACTTAGCGGATAAGAAGGCCGGCAATGTCAAAGGTATATGTGATATACATGTTATTGATGTGTACCTAACCAGCGCTCGTGGTACCTCATGGGTATTTGATACCGGTGCGGTTGCTCATATTTGTAACTCAAAACAGGAGCTGCGGAATAAACGGAGACTGGCGAAGGACGAGGTGACGATGCACGTCGGGAATGGTTCCAAGGTCAATGTGATCGCCGTCGGCACGCTGCCTCTACATTTACCTACGGGATTAGTTTTAAACCTCAATAATTGTTATTTAGTACCAGCTTTGAGCATGAACATTGTATCTGGATCTCGTTTAATGCGAGATAGCTACTCATTTAAATCTGAGAATAATGGTTGTTCTATTTATATGAGGGACATGTTTTATGGTCATGCCCCACTGGTCAATGGTTTATTCTTATTTAATCTCGAACGTGATGTTACACATATTCATAGTGTGAATGCCAAAAGATGTAAGGTTGACAATGATAGTCCCACATACTTGTGGCATTGCCGCCTTGGTCACATTGGTGTCAAACGCATAAAGAAACTCCATGCAGATGGACATTTGGAGTCTCTTGATTATGAATCATTTGACACGTGCGAACCATGCCTCATGGGCAAAATTACCAAGACTCCGTTCTCCGGAACAATGGAGCGAGCAACCAACTTATTGGAAATCATACATACTGATGTGTGCGGTCCAATGAGTGTTGAGGCTCACGGAGGCTATCGTTATGTTCTCACCCTCACTGATGACTTGAGTAGATATGGGTATGTCTACTTAATGAAACACAAGTCCGATACCTTTGAAAATTTCAAGGAATTTTAGAGTGAGGTTGAGAATCAATGTGACAGGAAAATCAAGTTCTTACGATCATATCATGGGGGAGAATATTTGAGTCACGAATTTGGCACGCACTTAAGGAAATGCAGAATTGTTTCACAACTCATGCCGCCTGGAACACCTCAGCGTAATGGTGTGTCTAAACATCGTAATCGCACTCTATTGGATATGGTACGATCTATGATGTCTCTTACCGATCTACCGCTATCATTTTGGGGTTATGCTATAGAGACTGCTACATTCTCTTTAAATAGGGCTCCGTCGAAATCCGTTGAGATGACACCGTATGAATTTTGGTTTGGTAAGAAACCTAAGTTGTCATTTCTGAAAGTTTGGGGATGTGATGCTTATGTCAAGAAACTTCAACCTGAAAAGCTCGAACCCAAATCGGAAAAATGCGTCTTCATAGGATACCCTAAGGAAACTATTGGGTATACCTTCTGCCTTAGATCCGAAGGCAAGATCTTTGTTGCCAAGAATGGATCCTTTCTAGAGAAAGAGTTTCTCTCGAAAGAAGTAAGTGGGAGGAAAGTAGAACTTGATGAAGTATTGCCTCTTGAACCGGAGAGTGGCGCAGCTCAAGAAAATGTTTTTGAGGTGCCTGCACCGACTAGAGAGGAAGTTAATGATGATGATCATGAAACTTCAGATCAAGTTGCTACTGAACTTCATAGGTCTACAAGGACACGTTCCGCACCAGAGTGGTACGGCAACCCTGTCCTGGAAATCATGTTGTTAGACAATGGTGAACCTTCGAACTATGAAGAAGAAATGGCAGGCCCAGATTCTGACAAATGGCTAGAAGCCATGAAATCTGAGATAGGATCCATTTATAAAAACAAAGTATGGACTTTGACTGACTTGCCCGATGATCGGCAAGCCATATAAAATAAATGGATCTTTAAGAAGAAGACAGACGCGGATGGTAATGTGACCATCTATAAGGCTCGGCTTGTCGCTAAAGGTTATGGACAAGTTCAAGGGGTTGACTACGATGAGACTTTCTCACCCGTAGCGAAGCTGAAGTCCATCCGAATCATGTTAGCAATTGCCGCATTATATGATTATGAGATATGGCAAATGGACGTTAAAACGGCATTCCTTAATGGTTTCCTTAAGGAAGAATTGTATATGATGCAGCCATAAGGTTTTGTCGATCCTAAGAATGCTGACAAGGTGTGCAAGCTCCAACGCTCAATCTATGGGCTAGTGCAAGCATCTCAGAGTTGGAACATTCAATTTGATGAGATGATCAAAGCGTTTGGGTTTAGGAAGACTTATGGAGAAGCCTGTGTTTACAAGAAAGTCAGTGGGAGCTCTGTAGCATTTCTCATATTATATGTGGATGACATACTATTGATGGGAATGATATAGAATTCTTGGAAAGCATAAAGACCTACTTGAACAAGTGTTTTTCAATGAAGGATCTTGCAGAAGCTGCTTATATATTAGGCATCAAGATCTATAGAGATAGATTGAGACGCCTCATTGGTCTTTCACAAAGTACGTACCTTCACAAGATATTGAAGAAGTTCAATATGGATCAGTCCAAGAAGGGATTCTTGCCTGTATTGCAAGGTATGAGATTGAGCATGGCTCAACGCCCGACCACGGCAGAAGATAGAGAAAAGATGACTGTCGTCCCCTATGCCTCGGCCATAGGGTCTATTATGTTTGCCATGCTGTGTACCAGACCTAATGTAAACTTTGCCGTAAGTTTGGTAGGAAGGTACCAAAGTAATCCCGGCATGGAACACTAGACAGCGGTCAAGAATATCCTGAAGTACCTGAAAAGGACTAAGGATATGTTTCTCATTTATGGAGGTGACGAAGAGCTTGTCGTAAAGGGTTACGTCGATGCTAGCTTCGACATAGATCTGGATGACTCCAAGTCACAAACCGGATACGTGTATATTTTGAATGGTGGGGCAGTCAGCTGGTGTAGTTGCAAGCAAAGCGTCGTGGCGGGATCTGCATGTGAAGCGGAGTACATGGCAGCCTCGGAGGCAGCACAAGAAGCAATCTAGATGAAGGAGTTCATTACCGTCCTAGGAGTTATTCCCAATGTGTCGGGCCCGATGACTCTCTTCTGTGACAACACTGGAGCTATTGCCCTTGCCAAGGATCCCAGGTTTCACAGGAAGACCAGGCATATCAAGCGTCGCTTCAACTCCATTCATGAAAATGTTCAAAATGGAGACATAGATATTTGTAAAGTGCATACGGACCTGAATGTCGCAGATCCGTTGACTAAACCTCTTCCTCGAGCAAAACATGATCAACACCAGAACTCTATGGGTGTTCGATTCATCACAATGTAACTAGATTATTGACTCTAGTGCAACTGGGAGACTGTTGGAAATATGCCCGGTTATTATTATATTTCCTTGTTCATGATAATTGTCTATTGTTCATGCTATAAATGTATTATCCGGAAATCGTGATACATGCGTGAATACATAGACCACAACATGTCCCTAGTGAGCATCTAGTTGACTAGCTCGTTAATCAACAGATGGTCATGGTTTCTTGACTATGGACATTGGATGTCATTGATAACGGGATCACATCATTAAGGGAAACACGTGATGGACAAGACCCAATTCTAAGCATAGCACAAGATCGTGTAGTTCGTCTGCTAGAGCATTTCTAATGTCAAGTATCTTTTCCTTAGACCATGAGATTGTGCAACTCCCGGATACTGTAGGAATACTTTGGGTGTGCCAAACGTCACAACGTAACTGGGTGGCTATAAAGGTGCACTACGGGTATCTCCGAAAGTGTTTGTTGGGTTGGCACGAATCGAGACTGGGATTTGTCACCCCGTATGATGGAGAGGTATCTCTGGGCCCACTCGGTAAGACATCATCGCAATGAGATCAATGTGACTAAAGGATTGGTCACGGGATGATGTGTTACGGAACGAGTAAAGTGACTTGCTGGTAATGAGATTGAATGAGGTATTGGGATACCGACGATCGAATCTCGGGCAAGTAATGTACCGATTGACAAAGGGAATTGTATAAGGGATTGCTTGAATCCTCGACATCGAGGTTCATCTGATGAGATCATCGTGGAATATATGGGAGCCAACATGGGTATCCAGATCCCGCTGTTGGTTATTGGCCGGAGAGTTGTCCCGGTCATGTCTGCATGGTTCCCGAACCCATAGGGTCTACACACTTAAGGTTCGATGACGCTAGGGTTATTAGGAAGATTTGTATGTGGTTACCGAATGTTGTTCGGAGTCCCGGATGAGATCCCGGACGTCACGAGGAGTTCCGGAATAGTCCGGAGGTGAAGATTTCTATATGGTAAGTCATCATATGGTCATCGGAAATATTCAGGGGTATGCGGTATTGTATCGGGACCACCGGAGGGTTTCCGGGGGTCCACCGGGAGGATCCACCTCCCCCGGAGGGCCTTATGGTTTGGGCGCCATCCCACCCTAGGGCCCTTGCGCCTAGGGTTTGGGGGGACACTAAAGGGGGGGCGCCACCCTTGCTTGGGGGGCAAGCCCCCTCCCCCTTGGCCGCCCCCCTCTAGATATCATCTAGAGGGGCCGGCCCCCTTCCCCCTTGTCCCTATAAATAGAGGGGCGAGGGGAGGGCTGCAGCACCACATCCAAGGCGCAGCCCCTCCCCTCCCCAACACCTCTCCTCCTTCGCGTGAGCTTGGCGAAGCCCTGCCGGAGAATTGCCACTCCATCACCACCACGCCGTCGTGCTGATGTTGGAGCCTTCTTCCTCGACGTCTCCCTCCTCCTTGCTGGATCAAGGTGCAGGAGACGTCACCGGGCTGCACGTGTGTTGAACGCGGAGGCGCCGTTGTTCGGTGCTTAGATCGGATTCGGCCGTGATCTGAATCGCTACATGTACGACTCCTCCAACCGCGTTCTTGCAACGCTTCCGACTCACGAACTTCAAGGGTATGAAGATGCACTCCCTTCTCTCTCGTTGCTAGTTACTCCATAGATTGATCTTGGTGATGCGTAGAATTTTTTTAATTTCTGCAACGATCTCCAACAATTGTTGTGGCAAGTACAGCCTCGAGAACACGCCTGACAACAATGCTATAGGAAAACACTAGTTTAGGACACGTGGCGACAAGGACACATCAGCTGGATAGTTCAGCAGTAGAACTCATCATTAGGTCTTCCAGTTCACACGGCATGACTTTGAGAACTTCATCTCCACCGCGGACCTGGTTCTCATTCAAACAGAAACCATATTTTATTACTACCTCCGTTCAGAAATATAAGATGATTTTTGATATTATACTCCATATATGACTACTTATACGCACAGAAATGAGTGAACAAAGACACTAGAGCATGTCTTCAAAGGAATGAGAGCAGAGGGATTACATGCAATATCCATAACACAAGTTACTGAGGCAAATATACCCTCTTAAAAGGTAGCATTGATGTTCATAAAGTACTCCCTCCGTCCCAAAATTCTTGTCTTAGATTTGTCTAGATACGGATGTATCAAGTCACATTTTAGTATTAGATACATCCGTATCTAGACAACTCGAAGACAAGAAATTTCGGACAGAGGGAGTAGGTGAAAGTAATCTATAAGAAATCAGTGTCAACCTCTCGCATGCTTTGGTCAAAAGAGGAATTTAGAATCATCATTTGGCACACTAAAATCACATGCAAGATCACCCAGAAAGTTGTACTAGCAGTACTAGTACTGCGTGTTAGATGAAAAAACACAATCAAGATCGAGAAATAGATTGTCAACAAAAGACATTACCTGTACTTGCTTAATGAGGGATCTCGGAGAGGGGGGCTTGGATAGGACGATGGCTTTGAGCTTGTCTGCGGTAGTCTCGGTGGGGTGCTTGCGCTTCTTCGTACCATGAGCCTCGACAGTTTTGGCCAGAGCCATAAGCATCATGTCGGCCCATGCTCCGGTGTCCATCCAAGAGAGGAAGCTGAGAGAGAAGAGTGAAAGGAGGAACGAGATGAGGGAGAAGCGAAGCGAGTGGGCGTTTTCTTCAAGAGAGGAAGCTGAGAGAGAAGAGTGATATGATGGTTGCTTCGCCCGTCCAACTTACTGCTGGAAATGAGGGGGTTTGGTTATTTGACGGCTCATTGGGCATTACTGTGCCGGTTTGATCGGGGTAGTCTACCGTCACTCTACTACAGAGTAATTTAGTGCATGGCTGGTGGACCCAGGTGCTGGTTGTCCCACGTCGGCGAAAGTGAGTAATTTAGTGCATGGCTGGAGGAGGATCCGCACGGTAGAGCGTGTCCACTGTTTTTTTGAAGAAGAAAATGATTACGACAAGCATTTCCACTCTTACGACGGAGGAGTGCGAAACACGGCAGCCACTTGAACATACACAATGCTCCTACTACTAGGTATGTGCAGTGGTTCATACGTCACTACTACACAATCTTGTTGCTAGTGTAGTAAGATATGACGATAACAAATGATGTTGTGCGCATGTCAACTACTCCTATATGTAACATAGTACCGCTTTTTTGACTGTCCGGTCGAGAATGAACGGTGAGATCAATGTTAACAAAACTAGGTCCACAACGCATGGAGAGTACGGTGCTACAGTACTCCACGAAACATGAACCATTTGAAGCACGAATAGTGTTAGGCAGGGTGTATGAAGGGTGCACGGGATGGGAGCAAAAGTTCCCTTCTCAACCCACTTTTGGGTGTTTGGTAGAGTGCATGAAGGGTGCATGAGTCCACACTAGTAGGTTGACAAAAATACACGAAGAGGAAACTATATTGAGATGAGAATGCAACCAAACACACCCACACGCTTTGTGCTACAGTGACTGATCTGCACCGTCTGAGTTTGATCCAACGATCATGTTGCGCCGAGACATGGACATGCCCATGTAGAGGGCGCCTAAACACCACCGAAGTCCCTCTGCTTCTCGAGGCGCAGGACGTTGGTGATGCAGGGTGCAACCGCCCGCAGAGCCCGATGGCGGTCGACGGGGGCCAGTGTCAGGCGCCTTACCTCGGACTCCGTGATCTGCTGCGCCACCATGGCAACAAGTAGAACCAATGGGGAGAGGAAGCAAAGGGGGCGAAACGGCTGAAAGGCCATGCAATCTACGGGAAGACAGGGGGAGCGGGGAATCTTTTGGTTTTCACCACGGTAAAACACCAGTCGACGACTTCTCACATCAGGGAGCAGTGGGTTTATACAGGCGGAGTCATCGTGACTAATTGCTGCCGCGCCTGCTCCCGTCAATCAAAAAATTAAAAATCCAGCCGCGCCTGCTCCCGTCAATCAAAAAATTAAAAATCCTGCCGCACCCAAACACCAGAGCAACGCCGCGGTGGATATTTAAATTTACGTGTCGGTAAGTAGATAAAAAAAGGGGTGAAAACACAAATGTGGCAGCGGCCTAGCTAATCGGTCGAACTAGCCCAACTAGCTAGCCACCGTGATTCACTGATGTACTCGGCGGGAAAGGTGGTTTTTCGTGATTTGACGACTCATTTACTTGCTTTGGCGCTGCGACCGAGGAGGACCCAGAAAACGCGCAGTAGGGTGTCCCACGTCAGGAAGAATATATGCGTGCACCACCCGGGAGGACCCCGAAACCACGCGGTAGGGTCTGCCATGTCTCGGCACGGAGGAAAAATGTGCGTGTAAAAATAAACTGTATCAGACGTAGTACCTATGGTTCGAACTCGGGACACAGCCAATCGGTCGAAAACACCCCACTAGCCACACAGCTTCATCATGCAAACGTGGCACGGAGGATAGATGTGGTTAGCTCCGTCTCGACCAGCCACAACGTCTCTTGTTCTAGGCGATTTTTCTATTTCCCAAGCTTTTTTAGTTGTAATAACACCACGGCAAGCTAGCGCCGCTCTTCGTGTGTGCCCGTGCAAAGGTTAGACGATGGAGAGAAGAGAGATTGAGATCGCAGACCTGGGACCCACCAGTAAGTGAGACAATGGGCATGCACGTGTTGACGAGGCACTCCCTCTACTCTACTCAACGCAAGTACTGTGTAAAATTAAGTTATGGGACAAAGCCAACAACCGTTCGTTTTTTCAGGCTATCGACTTACGCTTTGTAGTCCAGGTTGCTAGTTTGATTCTCGTCTTTCAGATTTGTTAGTTTTAGGTCCAAATTTGATTAATGACAAGTGGGACCCCCATGTGTTGTTCCGATATTTCAGTGTAGGATGGTTTTTTTGAACAAACACTTTGCGCGGTTAGACAAGTAACGACACGAGTTACACGTATTTTGCAAGTTTACGAACAAAAATGACAGCAGCATAGAATATCACATCCACCCCGCAGCTTAGATACTATGGTGATACGAGTTTTTACACCATTGGAAGTGAGATCCAATGGCTTGGGAGCAGTCTTTGTAATTATGCGCAATTTCCAAACTCTGCAAAGGTTTTTTTGCAAATAAAACATTCTAGCCTCGTGTGTGCCGCTGCATCTTCGATCCAACAGCTCCCCGGTGCTCATATTAGGTGCTCCCCGTAGCTTAATCCCGCTACGGTGATATGAGCATCTAGGTCGTATGATCAGTGATCAGATGGCACATGCGTAGTACTTGTACTTTCTGCGCATTTCCAAAACTCTATCAGCCGTATATTGCAAAAACATTCAAACCTCCTACTGTCGGCCGTTAGATCTCAGTGAACTCGTATCACCATAGAATCTACGATGCGGGAGCACCTCATACTCTTCCATGCGAGAAAACATAAGGTGCTATCGCAGCTTGGATGCTACGGTGATACGAGCTTGGAGGTTGTTTGATCTGAGATCCAATGGCATCTGAGCAGTCTTTGTGCTTGTAAGCAGTGGCTGAACTCTTTTGGGGCTTTTCTGCAAAAAACCATTCGAACCACCGAGGAGGTGTTGGGTCACAAATCCAACGCCTCCGATGAGCTTGTATCACCAAAGCATCTAAGGTGTGGTAGCACATCATATTCTTACATACAGGAGAATATGATGTCCTCCTTCATCTTAGATGCTACGGTGATACGAGCTTCGAGGTCGTTGGATATGGGATAAAAGGGCATCTAAGTAGTTTTTGTACAAATTGTGTGCAATTCTCAAACTCATCAAGGTTTCCTGCAAAAATATTAAGACCCGTCATGTGAGCTGCTATATCTCAGATCTACAAGCTCCAAGCAACTCATATCGGCATATAGCATCTAAGGTATGGGGGCACATGATATTCTCCCGAGGAGGAGGGGTGGGGGTGCACAACCAATCGGTGGTTGGGAGGGTGGGGACAAATATAATCTAAACAACCCTAAACAGAGCTCCACAATTTTATCTAAGGTCGAGGGGTTGACCCCCGACAATCATAGCTCCGCCTAAACACAACATTTGCATGTACTGTAGTACTAGACTTAATATTCATGTTTCAGTTACATGTTCATTTTAAATATTGAACTGAGGACCATGGATGTCTTAAATTTTACTCCCTTCGTTCCTAAATATTAGTTTTTTAGAGGCTTCAAATGAAGTGGCACATACGGATGTATATAGACATATTTTAGATTCTAGATTCACTCATTTTGCTCCGTATGTAGTCACTTGTTGAACTCTCTAAAAGACTAATATTTAGGAATAGAAGGAGTATTTTTGAATTCGTGTCATACATGCATGGTTTGGAAAAAATATACGCACTATACTTATTGGATTGTTGTTGTGTTCGTGCGTGTGTGTCTCTGTGTGTGTGTGTGTGGTCATATGCTTGATACATACAAAGTTTTCTCACCTCCATACTGATCATCTTTTAAATTTGAATTTGCATTGGAAAACTTACTAGGGATACCATGAAATATGAAATCCATGTTGAGATCACTATATCACAAACTCACTCTAATTCAACAACTCGTCATAAATCAATTACCATGTTGAGATTAGTATTTGCAAGGAAAATACGGGTATTGTAATACACATAGATTCGTTCAGCAATTTAAAAGGTTCCTTTCGTATTCTCGAATGGTAGGACCCAACGGCGTACCAGCTAGACCTTGTCTCGTGTTGATCCTAAAAAAACCGGGCTCGTGTCCTTCGGTGGCGTGCGTGGTACGCACATTAGGCAACCCCAACCAGTCGAGCCTCGGCATTTCAAGTCGAAATATTTGGCGGCTAGAATTCCAGCCCTAGGAAATTCCCCTCATGTCCCCGGTCCATAATGACTACCGATGAACAACGGAGGGATGCTTTAGTAACTAGACAATGTTACCTACCGTGCCGAGCACGGTTCAATTCCCTCGGTTGCCGCTCGTCAAGGTCACCTGTCAACTGCATTGCCTAGTACTACTACTACTACACCAGGATGAGCACAGAATTGAGCCCGTTTGTTCGTGCCTAGTACTTGAGTTAATATATCAGGCAATGCACTGGTACAGAGGGATTATCCTTTTACTCTGCATATATAACTTGTCTGAAGTATAACTAAGTAAAATGTTTGTCCAAATCCTTTCTTAAGAAATACAATAGGACAGATGTATGGCTTGAAAATTTATTGCATGATGCAGGTTATGATATTGTTTCGAATCCTGGATCTTAAATTTCAGAAAATCCAAAAGTGAGCATAAATTCTTGAAACTAAGCATGTTCACGTGGTATGGCACAAATATTACTTCATAAGTTTTTTCTTCAATTTGAGACAAGCTGCTTATGACAAGTTGCACAAATGAAGAGCCAAGGTATTTTGGAACAAAGACCTGTCATGTTAAGGCGGACGCTTTCACTATTGAAACCGTGGGCATTTACGTGCCGCCACGAGTCCCCGCTTCTCATTGGTAGGTGTCGTCCGAGCAAGCGTGTGAGTTGACGGGAGGCATGCGAGCAGACCGCTGCGCCGGCTGTTAGGGAGGCATGCGAGCAGACCACTGTGTAGGCTCACCGGGAGGCGAGCCCTTTGACCAGGCTCCGCCGCCCACCGTCGTCCCAACTGCTCCCACTTTTAATGTCGTGGGCGCCGCAGTTTAAAATCAACCCCGCACTACCCGGTATCACTACAATCCTCTCTCTTCCTCTACGATTCTCCTGTCATCTACCTCCAACTAGCCTGACCTAAATGTACGCCATCCCGCATCACGATGGTCTGCCCTTAGTGTTCTAGTTTCCCGAGGAAGACACCCAGCCGGAGTCTCAAGAACATAAGGTGCTTTGGGACGAGCTTGAACTGGCCTTGCGGGAAGACGCCGCGCCTGTCCCTGCTCCCGTTCCGGCTCCCGTCACCCCGATTGCGCCAGCGCCCATCCCGTCACGATGGTCTGCACATTGTCGCCGAGCTTGATCCCACGGGGTTCCACGAGGTCCCCGCCGACTTTCACGCTCCCGTGCACCTACCAGCGCATGCGCCTGAGCCTGCGTTGACACGCACGCCCGTGCACCTGCCAGCGCATGCGCCTGCGCGTGCACTGACATGCGCGCCCGTGCCAGTGCCCGTGCACACGAATGTCTCTGCCGCGCCGTTGACAGCGCCTATCCCCACGCGGGTGCCAGTGCCCCCCTCAATGGCATGGATGGACGATGTCGACCGCTTCCTTGCACCAACTCCAGTTGCCTCCTCCCGCCAGTTGACTCGCTCCGAAGTCCAGAACATTTTGGCCTTCCTTGAAGCTAGGCCAACGTCCAGGAGTACGCCAACAACGGCGCAAGACGCCGCCGTCGCCGTCGTTCAGTGGCCCGATGACACACAGAGCACGGCAGAGGAGCCGCTTCCCACCGTGAGACGCCCCCGCCGCCGCCGCGTAATCTAAATTTGCCATGAAAAACGTTCGGATTGCCATGCTTAAAATCCGAACATTTAACATTTCCGTTTATTTTGTATCGATCGTCGTATAATTTAAAGTCGGAGTCAGACTGAACGAAATGTATGGTTTGAGCGATTGAATGTTCTGCTAGAGCCGTATCAAATTAAATATAAAACGTCATCAAGCCACATGTATTCCTTGTCATCCAACGACCTAGACTGCTTCAATGTCGAGCGCTCAATACGTTTAGCGTGCAGTTAATTTCATGCCAAAAATAGTGCTAATCACATGAGAACACGCAAATAATATCCTAGTAGTTAATATCCGCATGCACTTAATATACTTCCAAATTAACGTGCATTGCACGTACACACTGACTAGTGCTGCTAGTATGTGAAACTGGTGCCGTGACTTGTGAACGCGTCCAGATATGGTCAACGGCAACATCGCCCGTGAGTCCTTCCTGTTTGCCTATGCGTCTAAACGTAGAAGGGGAGGAGAGAGAGAGAGCACACATGGAACCCACCAGTAAGTGAAGGCGAATAGTACTAAAAATAATATTACATGTTATCCATTAATTAGGATGTTGTAATATAATAACATTATGTGAACAAAGGGGGTACAACAAACATTGATATTCTACGTATGCCGCCTATTGATGTGCGGCTAGAAGGCTCGGTCGCATGTTTGATCCTCGTCCTTTATTTTTTAATTTGTATATGGGTCCAAATTTGTTTCATGACATCTGGGCCCCTCGGTGTGTAGTTTGTAGCACTTTAATTTGTGGGTCGAAATTTGTTCCATTCCAAGTGGACTATCGGTGTGTAGTTTTGTAGCTTATTTATAATAATTAAATAGAACAACATAGTTTTTTCAATAATACCATGGTGCAACGTTGAAGGCGAGAAAGGACGTGCAAGAGAGCGATGATCGAGCCAGAGGGAAATCAACTAGGGGAGTTGCGTGGGTTGCAACGGTGTTTGGAGTAGTTGTGGGCCGAATGCTACGAAAATATGATCTAAACTGACCAGAATAAATGCCTACACAAATTAATCTAAGGTTGGAGTGCCCCTCACAATGTAAATAGCTCCGGCTTTGTGAGGGATGGAGAGGTAGTAGCTTCCGCGTGGAAGATACGGTATGACAAAGCGAGGTCAATCGAGAGACATATAGATAGAGAGACAAAGTGAGTGTGGTCCGACATTCATTGAACAAATATATATGCTCTGGAGAGATATTGTCCGATTGAGCTTTTTGGCAAGGGTGAGGGTTGTAAGATAGAGCTTGAGAGATGATCCAGTCACAGACGTGTAGATATATTTTGTGTGTGGGAGGAAGCAAGGTCAACCGATCACATAGGGTCGCCGTGCGATCAAAAGAGTGAGACGGGTTGGAGAGAGTGACCTAGATAGACGATGTGCGTGAGAGAGTATACAATGTGAATAGGTCGAATTGGGCTCAAACATGGTGATATATTGTTCTTGTCCGAGAAAGAGCGAGGTCAATCAAGACATATGGAGAGAGAGAGAGAGAGATTGAGTGAGCGTGGCCCACCAAGAGGTCGAAAGAGTGGCGGCGACTTGGATGGACTGACCTAGATAGACAATATGCGTGAGAGAGTATAGAGTGTGTCGATCGAGACCCGAACAGGGAGATATATCATTTGTGTGTGAAAGAAAATGAGGTTAAACGAGACTCAGATAAAGAGAGCGAGATTGAGCGATTGTGGCCCACCGTGCGAAAGAAAGAGTGAGACAGTCTCAAGGGAGTGACCTAGATATACAACGTGTGTGCGTGCGCACGAGAGGTTGGGGCGCTAGATAGGCAATGCATGTATTTAGCGCGAGAGGGTGAGAGGGAGACGGGGGAGAGAGAGATCTCGACATGGGGTGCAATGGCGGGTGTGTGAGGTAAATACATTTGGTAAGAGAGTGGAAAAAGGGGTTATGTAGTTGAGAGACTTAGAGATCGAAACATGGAGAGAAAGAATGTACGTTTGTTGGAAACCGATAGCTTCCTAAGGTGGTTAGGAGAGGAAGATTGACCGATACAGGAAGTATGTAGCGTTCGTGCGGGGGGGGGGGGGGGCTAAAAACAACATTTGAATGTACATAGTATGAGACTTAACACCGATGTTTCAATTCAGTGTACATTGTAAGATTTGAACCAAGGACCAGTCATACGGGTAATTCTTTCGATTTCCTGCCATACTAAGTTTCGAAAAGTTTACATTGACTCAGTTTGTTGTGCTATTTTGTAGGTCATATGTTTGAATCCATCCAAAAGTTTCCTCACTACCATGGTGTTCATCATATACATATGAATTTGTATTAAAAAAGTAGCATTGATACAGTGAAATGCGAAATCCACGTTAGAATTGGAGATCGCTACGTGACACACACTCTAATTCAAATAACTAACTATGTGACACACACTCTAATTCAAATAACTAATTATGTGACACACACTCTAATCCACGTTAGGGTGGGTACCGTTTCGATTTTTTTCAAATAACTCCTCATTAATTAATTTATAGTACTCCCTCTGTTCACTTTTATAAGACCTTGAAGATATTTCAAACAATGTGCAAAACAGTTCATTTTAAGTTGTCTGAAACGACTTACAAAAGTGAACGGATGGAGTATCTCGTTTCGAATGACTAATTATTGCAAGGAAAACACGGGCATGGTAATACATACAGATTCTTTTGCAAATGAAAGAAGATTTGTTTGCATTCTCAAATGTAGGTGCACCAGGTAGACCAGGGTCATGTCGGGGTGGACGCTGCTTCGGTGCCTTAAAGGCAACTGCCTTTGGGTCACTAACATGTGGGACAGCCACCTATTGAGCCCACATGTCATGGACACAAAGGCAGGTGCCTTAAGGCACCGAAGCATAGTCCTGTCGGGGTGGTCGCGTGTGTCGGACGGACGCGTAGCACCCAGCCACCCACCCCCTCCCCCCCAAAAAAGGACGAAGACAATATAGGTTCGTGCTTCCACGTTTTGGATTGAAATATCTAGTGGCCCCAATTCCAGCCCTGCAAAATCTCTCTTCTCCACCGTCCCCTTCCGCGCCCAGATTGCTCAAATCACTAATTCGCCGCCAACCCTCGAATCGCCCCTCGTCTCGTCTCTTTCCCCACCGTTCCCCACCTCTGTGCTGGACGACGACGACGAAGATGATGGTCGTGCTTCACCACCACACCGGTGCTACCTCATCTACGCCCTCGTCCACCGCACCGGGTGGTCCACCAACAACGTCGGCCACCGCAACCGACATGCCTCACAGACACCGAGTTCCACCACATAAGGTGCGCTTCACCGCCGCCGTCTCCCAGCTCACCGGGGCTACTTCACCGAGCACATCATCGCACCTCCGCCCCCCGAGGCCGTTGGGGCTTCATCAACGGTCTCGTCCACCGCATCGTAGCGCTCCGCTGCCACTCAAGATCTGCATACGTGCACGGCCAGCCAACGCCAGCGCATCACCCTCAACGGCTCTGAAGTGACCCGCATTCTAGCTAGGCGAGCATGCCCAAACGCCGGCCCGAACTAGGTATCCACGCATCACTCCCTTGTGCACTGTTCCGACGATGTTTGGATATCCTTTCACTGCTCTCTTAGCTTACACGCCTATGCAACTCTGACATTAACTCTTATTTCTTCTAGAGATATCATCTGAAACAAGCAAATCCATTTTTTTAGCGAAACATGACGGCGCTACGGGATCTGGTACACTTCCTGCACACCCGTATAACCTTGTAAGTATCTATCCTCCGGTACAACATCAAGGTCGATTCCTCTTATTTGATCAACCATTCGCCGTGTCAAAAATGCAGAGGGGGATGCAAGGAGCACAAGGCCTGCACATCCAAGCAAGTGGTAACATGGACTTGTACATGGAACATCCCAAGCGCAAGCAGAGCTGCAGTGAGCCTGTACAACGAGCTAGTGTAAGTCCCTGCATTTCATTTAATTCGTACTGGCATTCGTGTATGATTTGTGTGTAGTGGCTGATCCAAGAATTCAAGTTACCAGGGGCGAACATTTAACTTAAAAAATGCGAAGGCACTTGCACTCCGGAAATCAACATAACTTGAGAAATGTGAAGCTACATGCACTTTGAAAACTAGCTAATGATCCAAAGTAGTTCAGATTATAAACACTAGATGATGCAAGCACCAAAAAATAGAAAATGCAACATGGTGTACAAGGACTACAAACATGGTCTGTACCTGCTTGAATTATTCGTTCTCTGGCTGAAAATATCGAAGTGTAATTGCACGTATAACCAGTGCGCAAACTGCATATCAATATATCTATCCTGCACAAGTATGCCAATAGTTTCAAACAACAGATTAGAAAAGTATTTATGCTATGTTGTCATGATATGGGGACTTTCTGGAAGATGGCCTCGACGTTTCCTCAAGCTATGAAAATGCACTATAATTTGCTTGTCATCAATGCCTGCAAATCTCTGTCTCTCTCAACATAGTAGATCATCATTAGACACTAAATCCTTCAATGAGCTTGCAAAATGCTTGCATTAGATCCCTCATTAGACACTATATGTTCATCACCAGGAGCATGTAAAATGTTTGCATCAAATCCTTCATTAGCAGTCTGTTCATTAGACACTTCAGGCTCAAGAACAACATGAGCTTGTATGTTTGCACTGGAAACTTGATTAGATACATCAGATTCTGTCAATTCAGTATTGATTGAGGGAGTTATAAAACAAGTAGAAATTGGTTTCATTTTCTCATAGATTCCCTACATACAAGCAGTTTTACAACACTGTCAGGTTTAACTATTAGCCAGAAATTGAAGAGTTGAATTAGATATAATCAGTGATGTGATGTACCTTCTCGTTGTGCATGCTACTCTTGCAAGCTGCGACTGTCCGTTTGCGCAAGCTCGATGCCATGCCCGTGTTGTCGTCGCGGCCTCCCACGCAGGCTACACCCAGGGTTGGATCTTCATCTTCTTGTCCTTCCGTTCGCTTGAAGCCCGGCGACCGCCCTCCAACGAGGGCGCGAGGAAGTGCTGTGTCGGTCTGTCTAGCGGCGGCTAGGTTAGGAGCGAACCAGACTGGAGGCTGGAGTGAATGAATTGGGATTTTTCCTGGTGTCGATCGATATGGGAGGCGCTCGTTTGGGCCGCGAGCCTGCTATAGGGCCTGCCTTGCACTTATGTTATTGCCCATCCAAATTGAAACATTTTTCTTCATTTTTTACATTGCCTGCTCGTGTGTTGGGACAAACAAAACTAGCATGGGCCAACCTAGACGACTCAAACTAGGTGCACACTTTCCAGCCACCTGAGGCGGCCGCCCATACCAGCCCCTATGGTGGCGTCGCCCATTTTTGCGTGTATGATTGGATAGTGAAAAATAATCCAGTGGCGCTTTTGATTTACCCACTGAATGGTTGAATTGCTTGTTTCTATGAACTGAGTTCGCCAATAATCTGAAGGATGCCAGTCTTTTCATCCTATTGTAGATTGCTTAGATCTCGATATGCCAAAAGTAATCGCATGAAATATACAGTAAAAGCCAGTGTGATATGTTTGGCTACAACTAGTCTGACTACACGTCCTCATATAACATATCAAGGACGCACCATCTTACCAGATTAATCATTCGACTTACCCATGCAGTGTGGGAAGAAATAAGTATTAGGACTGCGTATCCAAGCAATTGATGCCATGGACTCCTTCGTACAACCTTGTAAGCAAAAAAGAAGTTGTAGTGTGCCTGTACAAAGAACTAGCGTAAGTTCAGTTACCTGCTTCTCAGAATTTTAGTTAGCCACTTATTGCAAAATTGTTCAATTATGTTGCTTGGCTTAATTTAGTTTGCTACTGATTACATAATGGCACGGCCTGTTAATCATATTGTAGACTGCGCCTATCTATGTGTTTGATACTTACTGTTAAGAATTACCTGTTTGCCTTAACTTAAATATCTACTTGTTTGTTTAACTGCTTTGCTGATGCAACAGCGGGTTACAATGTTGTTAGTAACTACTTTTCAGCATCCAATTGAAACTCTTTAGTTCCTTGTTTGTTTAACTGGTTTGCTGTTATAACTCCCAGTTGAGATGTTTTGCTAACTTCAACTTTTCCGAATCCAATCGGAACTTTAATGGCAAAATAGGTTAGCCCAAGATCAAAGAGTGAGGTCCCCATGGACGTTGCATCATCCCACAGCAGTGGCACCGGCCCAATCATGCATTATGAATTGCCAACTGCTGATGCTCTAGAGGCTAAACTAGTGGATGTTGGGGATATTACTATCAGTTGAGACCCGCCCAGGAGGGGCCGGGTCAGCCCCAATGGTGGGTCACGCAAGAAGCCCAACAGACATTCAAGATTGGGCCTGAAGGCAGTTTAAGGCCTGATATTATGAACTACCATATGTAAGGAAAGACTTGTAAAGAAAGGCATGTAAAGGAAGTCACCGAGCCGGACACGATTATGAGCTGGCCGGGACTCTGTAGGCTGCCAGGCGTCAACCCATGTATATAATGGGACGACTCGGTGGCGGCTTAGGGCAAGAAACAACAAGTCGACAACCAAGCCGACGAGTTGAGCCTCTTGGTGATCTAAACCTCAGCAATACCAATCCCAACTAGACGTAGGCTTTTACCTTCATCGTAAGGGGTCGAACTAGTATAAAACTCTCTCGTTCCTTTGTCCCGATTAACCCCTTTAAGCTTCCTAGTGCGATGGCCCTACGACTAAGTCCTTGCTCTAGGACATCTGTCGTGACAATTCCATGACAGTTGGCGCCCACCGTGGGGCCAGCGCATGGTGGATTTGAGTTCTTGAAGGGCAACTTTGAAGGGATCAAGGGATACGCTGTGGGCCGGATGACCAAGAGTCATCGCGACAAGCTCTACATCGATGATGAAGGTTGGGGCCCCGAGGCTGGCTCAATTGAGTATGGGTACCGGGTCCCCTTTGGCGGAATTCATGTCTTCATCGGCCGGATCGGCTAGTCAGGCCCTGAGCCGGACATCCGCACCAACCTCATTGAAACGGCTCAGTGCGCAAGGACCACGGCGGTGAATACTCTGAAGGATCGGTGGAAGGCGGTGAGACGGTCGTCTGTTCTGACATTGCATCATCAACGGGTGAGACGGACTCTTTGTACCAGCTGCAAGACGGCATGCTCGGGGGCTGTTCCGATGGCAGCAGTATTCCGGACCCTCTTGAGCCGCCAAATTGGGCTGGAGTCTTCATGGCAGGGACACAGCCCGGGCAGAACTCTGCAGCAGCGACAACAACAGGTACCGGGTCGGCTGCTGCCGGGTCAGGAGATCCCGCGCGCCCCCCCGGCTCAAATTCTAATGGACCTCACGGATAAACTAACGACTCTGTTGACCGCCATGGTAGAGCCGGTAGATAAAGCCCAGCATGACGCGGAGGTGGCACGCGTACGTGAAGAGATGGTGCAAGCTAAGGAAAATCCAGCCGTAGAGGAAGCTAGGATGGCAGCAGAGCGGGCGGCTTTGGATGTTCGTGCTCAACAGCTTCAAGCGGAGACATTCCGGCTCTCGGTGGATCTTAACGCATCAAACGAGGTCATGAGGAGGAGGCATCAGAAAACTCAGTCGCGTCTACCTCTGGCGCTTGATCCTAGGAACCTATTACATACACCCGGGGCTGGGGCAAGCAACCCGCCGGAGGCAAACTAGATCACGACACCCGGCACACTGGTTTAGCCACGTGCCATGGAACCACCTCATATAATTGCCGCTCCACCTCATTATGTACCAACATTGCCGGGTCACTTCTCCAACCCTTTGGAAAACCTCATCGCAGCATCGGCTCGTTTGGCAGCTCTTCCGATGGAAGGTGACTCACCAGCGGCAATCAAAACACGGAGGGTAAGAGAACTTCTTCAAACAGCTCTGGCACAGCAAGATGCGTACTCCTACAGTCAAGACAGGATCCATTCAACTCCTCGCTCAAGCCTGAGCCCGAGTTACAGTAGGCATATGGAGTCCGCGGATATGTCAAGCAATGCTCAATGCCACAGCCGGCCATACAGGCATGAGCCGGTGCGGGCCGGAGCCCTTAACTTGGCGGATCAGGAGAGGATTCGTCAAGAGGCGGGACGAGCAGCTCAAATGGCAGCAGATCAGGAGGCTCATCAAACTTTTCTGGCTTATCCAGCAACCTCGGTCGAGGCAAGAGTGGCCACAAGAACCGGAGGCGTGCCTTGCTTGGTGCCGGCCATACGTAATGAGCGTTTGCCAAAGGACTTCAAGGGGCCTCGTAAAGTGCCTAACTACATAGCTGAACTACATCCTAGGGCTTGGATTGAGAGTTACGAGATGGCTATGGAGTTATTGGAAGTCAGCGATGCTGCAATGGCCAAGTATTTCACCATGATGTTAGATGGAACAGCTCGTACTTGGTTGAAGGGATTGTCACCCAATTCTATCGCCTCATGGCAGGAGTTGAAGGCCCGGTTCATCCAGAACTTTAAGGACACGTGTAAGAAGCATATGTCGATTGTGGACCTGACCAATTGCAAGAAAGAGGATGGTGAATCCACAACCCATTGGGTGCGCCGGGTCAAGGAGATAATACATTCATCTGATAAGATGGATGCCGGCTCAGCAGTCTTCATGTTGGAGAAAAATTGCCGTTTTGAACCTCTGAAGCAGAAGCTAGGGTGGCTCAAGAATGACTGTAATGACATGGGAACATTGATGGAGGCTCTCGTCAAGTATGCTGATTCTGATACTACCAAAGACCCGGTGTCTGACGAAGAAAAGGCAACGGAGGGAAGGAAGAACGGCAACGACAAGGGTCACCAGCATAACCCGACAAATCAGGGAGGTAATAAACGTAAGGCTGATGAGTTTGTTGCTAACACCAATGCACAGGGCGGTAATCAACAGCGTAAGGGCAGACAGCCCCCTCGGTTGGGCGGGTCAGGTCCCACCCTTGAGCAGTTATTAAATGAACCTTGTCCAAAGCATGGCACCCGGGAGAAGCCAGCCACCCACCTATGGAAAGATTGTACGATCATGAAGGCTTTTAAAAATTCAAACGCGTTTGATGGAGGTCATGGTCCAAATGGCGGTTCAGGAGGAGGCGGTTTTTACAGCCCGGGCTCCGATTCAGGTGGAGGAGGATTTCACGGTCAGGGCCATCCTGGTAACCAAGAAGGATATAATCAACAACCCGGCCAGGGTAATCAGCAGCAACAATCCGGTTATCAGAGCAACCCAAAACAGCTGAGCAGTGGGCAATACCATGTGTTCACCACTAGTTTATGTAAGAGGGACCAGAAGCTTTACAAGAGGGTCGTCAATGCCGTTGAGCCGGCGATTCCACGTTATCTACGTTGGTCAGAGCAGCCCATTGTGTGGAGCAGAGAGGATCACCCGCCCCAGGTTGATAATCCGGGTCACTTGGCCTTGGTAGTGGCACCTCAGGTTGGTGGATACAAGTTCACTAAGGTGCTCATGGATGGAGGCATCAGCATCGACATCCTCTACTATGAGACGTTCCGCCGAATGGGATTGACTGGCTGATAAAAATCTTAAACAATCCAACACTGTTTTTCACGGTGTGGTACCTGGTAAATCGGCATACCCAGTTGGTAAGATTGAACTGGAAGTAGCCTTTGGGGATGAGTATGACTCCAGAGCAGAAAAGTGGACCTTTGAGGTGGTTAAGATCAAAAGTCCATATCATGCTCTGTTTGGTCGGCCGGCTTATGCCAAGTTCATGGCTCGGTCATGTTATGTGTATTTGCAGCTCAAGATGCCGGGTCATAAGGGTACCATTATAGTACATGGGAGCCGGAAGATAGCCTTGGAGTGTGAAGAAGGTGATGCTGCCTATGCTGAATCTGTTTATGCAACAGAGGAGTTAAAATTTTACAAAGATCATGTTGACCCGGTAGACATGACGTCATTAAAGAAGCCAACAACAGAGCATGAGCCGACGTTGAAATTCAAATCAGCTGATGACACTAAGATGGTTGACTTTGTGCCTGGCGACTCATCCAAGCGGTTCATCATCAGTGCAAACTTGAATTCGAAATAGGAAAGCGCGCTCATCGAGTTCATCCGTGAGAACCGGGACATCTTTGCATGGAAACCTTTAGACATGTCGGGTGTCCCGAGGGAACTCGTTGAGCACACTCTTAATGTTGATCCAAAGTTCAAACCTGTCAGACAGTTTCTCCAACGGTTCAATGAAGAAAGGCACAAGGCCATTGGAGAAGAGGTGGCCCAGCTCTTGGTGGCCGGGTTCATTGTGGAGGTCTTTCCCCTTGAATGGTTAGCTAACCCGGTGCTTGTACTAAAAAAGAATGGCACCTGGCGTATGTGTCTGGATTACACCGATCTAAACAAGGCCTGTCCGGCTGATCCTTTTGCACTCCCCCGTATTGATCAGATCATTGATGCTACGGCGGGTTGCACGCGTTTGAGTTTCTTGGATCAAGAGAAGACGGCTTTTATCACTCCTTTTGGAGCTTTCTGCTATGTGTCTATGCCTTTTGGGCTTAAGAGTGCCCAGGCGACTTACCAAGGGTGTGTGCAGAATTGTCTTCACGATCAAATTGGGCGCAATGTTCATGCTTATGTCGATGATATAGTGGTAAAATCCAGGAAGGAGGAAACCTTGGTTACAGATCTGAAAGAGACTTTCGATAATCTCCGGATCTACAAAATGATGCTTAACCCGGCCAAGTGTGTTTTTGGAGTCCCAGCCGGCAAGCTCTTGGGTTGTTTGGTATCCAACCGAGGTATTGAAGCTAACCCGGAGAAAACCAAGGCAATTACATCCCTAGCCAAACCAACATGCATCAACGACGTTCAGCGGCTGGCGAGTCGTGTTGCTGCTTTGAGCCGGTTCATAAGCCGATTAGGGGAGAAGGCAATGCCTTTGTATCAGATGATGAAGAAAACAGATGCTTTTATTTGGAGTGATGCTGCCAATACTGCTTTTGAGGATCTGAAGACGCAACTTGCTGAGCCGCCAGTCCTTGTTGCTCCAGTTGAAAAAGAGCCGTTGTTATTATACGTGGCCGCCAACTCACGAGCTGTTAGTGTGGCTATTGTGGTGGAGCGCAAGGAGGCTGGCAAGGAACATCCGGTTCAACGGCTGGTTTACTACGTCAGTGAGGTGTTGATTGAATCCAAGCAACGATATCCACGTTGGCAGAAGCTCGTATATGGGGTGTTCATGGCAAGCCGGAAGCTTAAGCATTATTTTTAGGGACATCCAATCACCGTGGTTAGCTTTGCTCCTTTGGGAGACATCATTCAAAATAGAGAAGCCACTGGGCGAGTCGCCAAGTGGGCAATTGAGCTTGGGTCTCATGGGTTGAAGTATGTGCAATGTACTGCGAGACTTCATTAATGACTGGACAGAGATGCAAATGCCAAAAGAGAAACCAGGCAAAATGTATTGGACTATTCATTTTGATGGGTCCAGACAGTTGGAAGGCTCGGGGGCTGGAGTTGTGTTAACTTCTCCATGAGGTGACACATTTTGTTATGTGTTGCGGTTGATGTTTCCTTGCACTAACAACGCAGCAGAGTATGAAGCCTTACTCCATGGTCTTCGAGTGGCAAAAGAGATGAGTTTGAGCCGGGTCAGATGTCTTGGCGACTCAGATCTAGTGGCTCAGCAGGTATCTGGCAAGTGGGATTCCAAGGACCCTCTCATGGCGGCTTATCGCCGGGAGGTTGATGCCGTTGCAGGGCATTTTAAAGGTTATCTGGTGGAGCACATTGACCGTCGAAAGAACGAAGCAGCTGATGCCTTAAGCCAGTTGGGGTCTCAGTGTAAGCCGGTACCACCTAACACCTTTTTGGATATTTTGCATAACCCCTCTGTCAAGTTGCCCACAGAAGAATATTTAGCTGTTCCTGATCCGGAGGCGCAGTTGGTGGTGGCTCTTCATGTCATCCCAGATTGGACAGTACCGTTCTTGGCTTACATGACCCGGGGAGAGTTGCCAGCGGATGAGACCCTGGCTCGACAGATAACCCGACGGTCTAAGTCAATGACGATTTCGGATGGAGAGTTATACCATCGCAGTGTTTTCGGAGCGTTTCAGCGGTGTGTTTCCCCCGAAGAAGGTCATGAAATCCTTCGTGAGATCCATGAAGGCGATTGTGGTCATCACGCCGGATCAAAATCTTTGGTGGCCAAGGCGTTTCGTCACGGTTTTTACTGGTTGACGGCTCACGCTGATGCAAAAGATCTAGTCAGTAGATGTGATGGATGTCAAAAGTTTGCATGACGAGCGCATGTGCTGGCTCAAGAGCTCCGGATGGTTCCAATCACTTGGTCGTTTGCGGTCTGGGGGCTTGACATGGTGGGACCTTTCAAAAGGTGTAAGGATAAAAAGACACATATCTTGGTGGCAGTTGATAAGTTCACCAAGTGGGTTGAGGCGGAGCCTGTGAGTGAGTGTGACGCGGCCATGGCGGTTCAGTTCATGAAAAAGGTGATCTTCCGTTTTGGTTTTCCACACACCATTATCACTGACAATGGCACTAATCTGTCCCAAGGGGCTATGGAGGAGTTTTGTCAACGAGAGCACATCCGGCTTGATGTTTCTTCTGTAGCTCATCCTCAATCCAATGGTCAAGCTGAGAGAGCCAATTAGGAAATTTTGGGATGACTTACCAAAGATTCTGCTTCTGCACTTAGAGATGAAGTTGACATGTTGAGGAAGCAAACAACACAATCACAAGTAGTACTCAAGATAACCTTTAAATATTTGGAGGATTTCAAAACGAAGCAAGCTGAAACTGACCAGATTGTCAAGGTCCTGAAGGAAAAAAGGAAATTAAATTCCTACTTGGTAAGTCATAGGTGAAATGTTCTTTCCATAGTTGAATAACCTTTGTGTTGTCTGTTGATGTAATCAATCAAACCATTTGTTTTAGAGATCATGTAATATATATTTTTTTGGGTTTGTAATTTTATTTGAGCACAAGTCTGTATTAATTGATAAGACTTGGAGACATTTCATTTGGATTGCTGTGCCAGACCTACAAATATGCCAATCGGGCTGAATGTGCATTCAGCAATAGTAGTAGTATAGATGGACCATAAGTGGCATGCATCGGAAAGGGCCAAGATGCTGGCTAAAAAAGGATGCTATTATAGCCAAAAAAGGTACAGCGGCCTGGCTTATGTATGTTAGTTGATTATTATTGATCCATATATTCTATAAGTGTTTATATGTCTGTTAGTTCTGTACATTCTTGGTTGATTGACTCGGTATTTGAATCTTAATACATCGCTTGTGTACATATCTAAATGGGAGTACACATTATGCTGCGTGTGACATTTGAGTTGGACATGAAGTGTTCCAAATATTCGAATTCACCTTAAACTAGATTCTAGTTTCTAAATTTGAGTATCGGCATTTGTAAACCATATTCATATATGACAGTGGAATACATCTTTGTCGTCCTTTTGAAGATATATAAAAACACATAGAATGATTTATAAAGATTCATATAGGAATACAAAATGGATTCAAATTTAGTTGCCAGGGTAAACATGGATGCTTATTGTCCCAAAATTCGAAAGAAGCAGCAAAATGTCCACTCCCACGTCGGCTGCCCGAAGCCAAGTGTTTGGGAGATGGAAATTACTGTCTACCCATGACACGGACAATCCATCGGCCTGATTTCCACTGCTCTAAATAGGGGTAGGTTAGTAACTTCAATTAGACGTGACACGACCGCCTCTGAGCCCATTCTGACACGGTGGGCGTCAAACATGGGCGGCAAAACTCATTTGATTCAAGCTCGTCCGAAAGACCTCTGTTTCTCCCTCCATTCCCCATTCATACATGGTGGGTGGCAAAACAAACTCGACTCGGCCGAAATCGATGTAGGCAAATATTTTCAATAGGGGCAGGTTTGTAACTTCACTCAGACGTGACACAACCGCCCTACCTGTCAGCCCCGTTCATACACCGTGGGCGCCAACCATGGGCGGCAACCACCCTCTCCTCGCCCGAAATGGCTCTGGGCAAATATTGGCGAGATGCGAGATTACCGTCCTATCCCCAACCGACGAGACGTCCAAATTTTAAACGGGGGCTAAGTTTCATAACTTTCCCATATTTCAGACAGGCGCGTCCCAAAAACATGGTTCCCCGTACCTCTCCCTCCATTTTCCATTCATACACCGTCCACGCTAGAACACCCCATTCCCACACCAGCCTCCGTCCGCCACCCCATCCATCGCCGCCGTCCTCCACCACATCCATCACCACCGTCTCCACCATGCCGGAGCTCCTACCAAGACCGTGTCGTCCACTGCTAGAGATGGATGTTTCCCATCCACAGCGACGGACCAATAGCCTTGCATCGCGTCCTCTCGCTTCATCGGCGCCGTCGTCCTCTTTGCCAGGGCTGCTCACACGACCTTCTCTTCCACCGCAACGGGACTTATCCCCCGATGCACCCGTCTACTGTCGCAGATCTGCTTCAACGCCACCGACAGCCATCGCACCACCGATGCCTACACGGCGCCGAAAGAGAGGTGGTACTTCATATCTCCTCAACTTTTTGATCTCAACCAGAAAATAGATCTTAACTTGGTTACTCTACTTTCTTTTCAGCTCTTAGAATTTAGTTCTTAGTTCGAAGCAAACAATGGATGCTAAATATCATTTCTCCGGTTTGCAGCTTAAAATCTGCCATGGCACAGCCATAATACGGTTTAATTGATCATGCTTAGGGTTTAATTAGTCATGTTGGTTCCGTGGTGGTTTCTTTAATAGAAATCGGAGGGGAAACCCTCTTTTGCTAAAAAATATGCTTAGAGTTTCCCCCTTTTATGATCACTATACGATCAGAATATGTGTTTCATGTCATAATAACACTGCTCCACCCATCAAGCTAAACAAGCTTAGTTGTTCAAATACGAATCTGATATTATTAAAATAGAGTTGTTTAATTGGTCAGCTAAATGTTCCTAAGTTAGTTTCGAAAATGCATGTTCGCCACTCGGGTGTGTATCTCTACAGGGTGCCCACGGTGGGCTGGCCCACCCTGGGATTTTGGGTCATCCCAGGCCTCGATTCCCCTCTGTTCTGCTGCGCGCTTCCAACCTCTACTCGCCCCCAGCCGCCTGCCTTGCCGGTGACTTGACGTCCCCGGACGGCATGACTCTAGGAGGATACGCCGGACTAACAGGAGGCCAGGAGCCGCTCACACAACAGCATCACCGCTGCTCGGGCGCGCCGCCGTGCCTACCTTCCAAGTTCGTTCAGGTCTCAGGCATGCAGCACCCACCAAGCCAACCCGATTTATCCTGAGATACGTCCTCAACACTCAGCAGCCACTCCTCATCACCCATTTTCTAATTGATTCATTACTCATTAGGCAGGACTGTCATTAGGGTTTGTTGTGTGCTTAGTGCTACCTACACTTAATGGTTCAGATGTATATCGGTAATCTTTAGTACCTCTAAAGTTCACAGGGTTTTCAAAATTCTGGCCCTCAAAACATAAACTAGTCATTTTGGATTGTTGGTCGCAGTGACATTGACCCAGATTACTACTGCAAGCCATGTTTGTTGACAATTTTACTTGTCTTTCTTACTCATTCAATATAATATCCAATTATTCACGTCGATTAGTTGCAAACAATAAGTGCTAGACAAACTTCTTCATTCAGATTTTGGACGGTCTCTTACTGCAGTTACAATTCTGCATACTTGTCCTAGTAAGCTCACAAGTAAATGATTGATTCACTACATCTATGCTTGCCTTGTCATATTTGTTGTCAATATTCTTTTAGGGTGGACCACCCTGTTTCTAAATACTGGAACCGTAGACATGAGTGAATAGTATTTCTCTATGTGATCTCTTCCATCATGTGTGGGTAACGAACACTGCATTGTATAGAAAGGAAGTGTCATTTCTAGCTTTTACATAGGTTTCGATCTTTTACATGGAATACAATTTGCCTACTTGCTTTGTGTCGCACTACCAACACTCCACCCTTGAAGCTAAACATTACGCCACTCATAATTGCTTAGTTTATTTGTTCAAATACAAATTTCATATGATTCTAATGTTCCTACTTCAGTTTTGAAATGTGTGTCTGCCTGTTATAGAGACATAAGGGGTTTGTATTTCTGTGTGTGGTCTGGTCAGCATGGTTGGGGCAGTGAACTTTGCATATGCATGGGTTTATAGGGAGACACTCTCCGAGTTGAATCCGCAATGCATTCCATAGATAGTCTGACTACTTTTTATGTTTGCATGAATCTCATATTCTGAACAGCATCATAATGATTATGAGCTTGCGCGCATGAAAAGAATAAAGTAGAACAATGCCATGGCTGTCAAACTTGGCATTAAGGGACTGAAATCAAGTCTGGATGCAATGCAATGCAAACGCTCTCCACCTACAGATTCATGCTTAGAATATGATCCTAACAGTGATTCTGAGCTAGAGGGAGACCTAAGTCAATGTATCTCCCTAGTGGAGGAGTCAGAGGAAGATGCCCTATCTTATTCACCCATCAAGGTACTTGCTCTAACTTTCCAAGGTTACATTGCTCGCACATATCTTGCAGCTGATGCTTTGCATTGCTTCTAGTTTTTTGAACTGCCATTAGCTTAGTTTACACATCGTGTATGTGAATACGCCCTGCCTATCCATTTTCAGTACATATTCCATTTGTCATCATACCATATTTATCCATTCAAATGATGTTCTTGTGTATCAGACGTTCAAAAGGAAGAGGTCGATTGCTGATCATGGAGGAGCACAAGCAAGGTATTTGGAAAAGGTAGTGGCACCTGATAAATCAAATAGCCCATTAGGTGTAGTTGCAATATCACCTGACCCACAAAATACCCCAACTCTAGCAGACTCTAGCCCTACTACACTGGTCATTTCTGATGCCCCAACTCAGCAGACCCCAACTGCAGCAAACAGTATGATTATGCCAGTTGACATAGCACCAGCTGTACGACGCAAAACCCCCATTCCAGCAAAGAGTACACCAAATCCAGTTGCCAAATCCCTTTTCGAACCAGAGAGAGCCCCAATTGCAGCAAATAGGACCCCTGTTCCATTTCTTCCTAGTTTAGAAGATGAAGCTTATGTTGTTGTCAGGAACTTTCTGCGCATCTTTCCTTCATGGAAAGATTATATCGTAGACACAGAACAATTTCCAGTCTTCCTCCGCAAATTACGCGTAGGTAATGTACTAATGTTATTCATGGTCATTACTCCATATGTTTCTGCTGACAGAAGACACAAGATTTCATTATTTTAAATGGGCGAGGAGCAAACTGGATTGTGATGATGAGCAAGGGTTGGTTGCACTTTTCAAGCACTCGTTGAAGAAGTATCGTTCCTACCTGAGGCAAGCGCACTTCGATGGCAAGCCTCTGAACGAAATTTCTGTAAAGTCTCCGGTGCTACATTTATCCGACAGTGACTGGAATAATCCTGTTACACATTGGTCTCTGCTGCAGCGTAAGGTACTGTCTATGATATCACATCACAATTTGAACTATTTATGCATTTGCCTTAATGTCTCACTTGTACGAAAACTGTTAGCAGAAGAACATTCGTGCTCAAGGGACCACAGAATCTCGCACTATACTGCACACTGCATTGCTCTTGTGATTACCTCTTGCCCTGTATGACCATACTTACTTTTATAGCTGTTTGATTATGTAGCATCACTGCACATGTTAGCCTCGTAATCGTCCATTTGGTGGACATTATAAGATCCATATGGACTCTTACATAAATTTAGAATCAACCCAATGATTTTGAAGAGGTTTAGCTCTGCAGTCCTCTTGTAAGGACTGAACGTGGTCTATCACTGTACTTACATTAATAGCTACTCCCTCCGTCCCATAATATAAGAGTGTTTTGTACAGTACACCAGTGTTCAAAATACTCTTGTATTATGGGAAGAGGGATTGGTTCATTTTGTAGCATTCTGCATCTTATCTCCCTCGCCCACCATTTACTAAAAAAGACCAAATCCATATTTAATCTTACCAATAAGTAGAATACACAGACAATGCCAGTGCAGAAGTGTAGCTCATTGCTCTTGTCAGTACATTTTGTCCTGTAACGCTTGTACTTCCAGGGATTGGTAGTTGATTATGTAGCATCAATCTGCATCTTATCTTCATTATCCTCTATCCCTTCTAGTATTATCATATCTATAATTACTCTCTACAAAATGTAGAGTACATGCAATGCTTATGAAGAATATTCTGTGCTAAAATTCTTGAGTTATCCTTCCCTTGACATGGAGAAGGGCATTATAAAGCCAATGTTAACTGTTAATGTAAGTCAGTCCTTCTAAAGCCTTTATCCTCAACTGCTGTTTAATTTGCTCATACTCCCTATTGTTTACTGCTGTTTAGTTTGCTGTTTCTACCAAAATGCATGTTCGTAAGAACCGTAAATTCTAAGTTTTACTTGTAAAACCAAATTCCTTATTCATACCATGCACATTACTTAATACTACCTATATGTATGCTTGTTTTTGTGGATCTATAATCCAGTGTGTGGTGAAGCAGCCCACGTTTGCACCTTGTCATCTCCTGTGTTTATCTTACTGATGTGGTTGATGATATGAACAACATGGCATGCACATTATCCAAAATAGATACAATGATTTTCTTTGCCCTTCATCTATGCTTGTTATGTTGACATGATAATCCAGTAGTGTGGTGAAGCTCCCCGCATTATGAATAATGCCAAATTATGCTATTGATAATTTGAACTTACTCTTTATTTTGTAATTTGAAATTGGATAGAATTGACAGAATAGTTATCATCTTTGTTTATACACGTGCAAAACATGTCATCTCTCTGCTTTGTTTCAGGGTGATATGCCTGATGGCATGCACAAGTCTGCTGAAGGCTGTGAGACAAACCCAACATATATTGCAGCAAAGAAGGAAAAACATCTTGAAGATAGCGAGACAACCCCAAAGTCTTGTCTTGATGCAGTGTTCAAGTTACTTGAGACTAACAATCAGACAAGCTCACAGAATTCTTTGTCTGAATCAGTTCGACTTCTTCAGTCCCAAGTTCTAGCAGAAAGGCATTCTGCAACTCAACTTCGACTTGAAGTCCTATCTCTAAGAAAGATTGCAGAGAACACCAATGAGAACCTCATCGCTAAACAGCTACACCTAGAAGCTATGACCGACATGCTAGGCCAGTCTCACAGCCTTGATCAGTAGCTTGCGCAGCAGTTCCCCCACAAGGCTAACCTTTCTTGAACTGTCTTGGAAGTGGTCTCAGTTCAGTATTATTTTGTTACGCTGCAATGGTGCCTAGTTTTTGTAATCTTCTTCTTCATTGCGCTTTATGATCACTGGTGGCGAACTTCGATGCCCAGTGGAAGCAATATACCTTAAATCCTTTATTGTATAGTGTAGGTTTATTCTTAGTTACTATGCTGTAATTTCTTTATTGTATAGAGTATGTTTGTTCTTAATTCCTACTAGTTACTGCCATCATTCGCTATCTGAAAAAATAATCAGATGTAGTCGACCGGACCGAAACATTTGACTCTAACGGTCCAGGTCTTTAGCGGGCCACAATTCGGCCGGCCTGCGTCTTTCTTGGGCCCGAATGATTGGGACCTTCACACATTGCGCCAGGCCCAAACTTACACCGGCCTATATTTTAGTTAGGCCTTTTGTCGACCCAGTGCTTAGTTTGGCCCAGGTAGCGTTGGGCCATTAACAGGCTGAATATTGTACTGGCCTGTTACGGCCGAGATGAAACCACAGGCCTTTAGCAGGCCAAAATGCATGTTGGGCCTCAATTTTCACTAGTCGTCGACAGGCCTTCAGTAGGCCGAAATGTAGAACTAGCTGTTTTGGGCCCAATTAGCTCATGGGCCATTACCAGGCCAAAACATATCTCGGGCCTTAGTTGGCCCACTGATATCATGGGCCTTTAAGAGGCCGAAAGCTTAGCACAGGCATCAACGGGCTGAATTACGTGACAGGCCTTTAACAGGCCCAAAGTCACGTTGGGCTTAACTGTTGCCACCTTTAGCACGGGCCATTAGTGGGCCTGATGTCCCGTCGGGCCATATATGGCCCGTGGGCAGCACCGGCCATTCCCACGCCGAAAGTCACACCGGGCTGAAATGGGCCCATGTCTACATCAGGCCTCTAACAGGCCGAAAGTCACTTGGCTGTAGTTGGGCCCAAATATTCGGCGAACAATTAACGGGCCAGATCTGGCTTCGGGTCGCAAATGGGCCCAAATATTGGGCGAACAATTAACGGGCCAAATATGGCTTCGAGCCATAAATGGGCCTTTATTAGGCTGGCCCACTAGTACCTGATTAAGTTCTATGGGCCTTTGACTGGGCCGGCCTTTTTAACCTATATGGGCCTCTGTTGGGCCCAGCCACGTGTCGACGTATCATAGGCATGTCTCCTCCAATGGATGGGCGACATCTGGCCCACTGACGAGCTGACAGGTGTTCCCTTCGGCCAATCAGAATTTTACACGTGGAAATTTCCCATTGGTCAGGGCTGTTAACGGGTTATCGGATCCAAAATCCGACCCGATAGCTTAACGGTGTTCCGTTACGGTGGATGCCACGTGTCGGTCACCCTTGACGAAAGCACTTCTGTGACGCGCGATTTATCGTCATGGAAGTGGACACTTCCGTGATGATAATTTTGGTAATGTCATGGAACACTTCTACGACAGCACATGTATGACTATCTTGATTCTGTCATAAAATCGTCATGGATGTACATGCATGACAAAAAACACGACCTACTGTGACAAACACGTATCATCACGGAAGTGTATTTTTTTTGTAGTGCACCTCACAACACAGGCAAGAACTTCTTCTTTGACTGTTCCATTTTGAACTACTTCAAAATCTTGTCAAGGTATGTACTCATTGAAAATATATCAAGCGTCTTGATCTATCTCTATAGATCTTGATGCTCAATATGTGAGTAGCTTCACCGAGGTATTTCTTTGAAAAACTCCTTTCAAACACTCCTTTATGCTTTCCAGAAAATTCTACATTATTTCCGATCAACAATATGTCATTCACATATACTTATCAGAAATGATGTAGTGCTCCCACTCACTTTCTTGTAAATACAGGCTTCACCGCAAGTCTATATAAAACCATATGCTTTGATCACTTTATCAAAGCATATATTCCAACTCTGAGATGCTTGCACCAGTCCATAGATGGATCGCTGGAGCTTGCTCACTTTGTTAGCACCTTTAGGATCGACAAAACCTTCTGGTTGCATCATATACAACTCTTCTTTAAGAAATCCAATAAGGAATGCAGTTTCGACATCCATTTGCCAGATTTCATAAAATGCGGCAACTGCTAACATGATCCGGACAGACTTTTAAGCATCGATATGAGTGATAAAATCTCATTGTAGTCAACACCTTGAACTTGTCAAAAAAACATTTCGACAATTCGAGCTTTGTAGATAGTAACACTACTATCAGTGTCTGTATTCCTCTTGAAGATCCATTTATTTTCTATGGATTGCCAATCATTGGTTAAGTCAATCAAAGTCCATATTTTCTTCTTTATACATGGATCCCATCTCAGATTTCATGGCCTTAAGCCATTTCACGGAATCTGGGCTCATCATCGCTTCCTCATAGTTCGTAGGTTTGTCATGGTCTAGTAACATGACTTCCAGAAAGGATTACCGTACCACTCTGGTGCGGACCATACTCTGGTTGTCCTACGAGGTTCGGTAGTAACTTGATCTGAAGTTTCATGATCATCATCATTTAGCTTCCTCATTAATTGGCGTAGAAATCACAAGAACTGATTTTTGTGATGAACTACTTCCCAATTTGGGATAAGGTACAATTACCTTATCAAATTCTACTTTCCTCCCACTTACTTCTTTCGAGAGAAACTCCTTCTCTAGAAAGGATCCATTCTTAGCAACAAAATATCTTGCCTTTGGATATGTGATAGAAGGTGTACCCAACTATCTCCTTTGGGTATCCTATGAAGACACATTTCTCCGATTTGGGTTCGAGCTTATCAGGTTGAAGCTTTTTCACATAAGCATCGCAGCCCCAAACTTTAAGCAACGACAACTTTGGTTTCTTGCCAAACCATAGTTCATAAGGCATCATCTCAACGGATTTCGATGGTGCCCTATTTAATGTGAATGCAGCCGTCTCTAAAGCATAACCCCCAAACGATAGCGGTAAATCAGTAAGAGACGTCATAGATCGCACCATATCTAGTAAAGTACGATTACGACGTTTTGACACACCATTACGCTGTGGTGTTCCGGGAGGCATGAGTTGTGAAACTATTCTGCATTGTTTCAAATGTAGACCAAACTCGTAACTCAAATATTCTCCTCCAAGATTAGATCGTAGAAACTTTATTTTCTTGTTACGATGATTTTCCACTTCACTCTGAAATTCTTTGAACTTTTCAAATGTTTCAGACTTATGTTTCATTAAGTAGATATACCCATATCTGCTCAAATCATCTGTGAAGGTTAGAAAATAACGATACATGTCGCGAGCCTCAACACTTATCGGATTGCATACATCAGTATGTATTATTTCCATTAAGTCAGTTGCTCGCTCCATTGTTCCGAGTCATAGTCATCTTGCCTATGAGGCATGGTTCACAAGCATCAACTGATTCATAATCAAGTGGTTCCAAAAGCCCATCAGCATGGATTTTCTTCATGCGCTTTACACCAATATGACCTAAACGGCAGTGCCACAAATAAGTTGCACTATCATCATTAACTTTGCATATTTTGGCTTCAATATTATGAATATGTGTATCAGTACGATCGAGATTCAATAAACCATTCACCTTGGGTGTATGACCATTGAAGGTTTTATTCATGTAAACAGAACAACAATTATTCTCTGACTTTAAATGAATAACCATATTGCAATAAACATGATCAAATCATATTCATGCTTAACGCAAACACCAAATAACATTTATTTAGGTTCAACACTAATCCCGAAAGTATAGGGAGTGTGTGATGATGATCATATCAATCTTGGAACCACCTCCAACACACATTGTCACTTAACCCTTAACTAGTCTCTGTTCATTCTGCAACTCCTGTTCCGAGTTACTAATTTTTAGCAACTGAACTAGAATCAAATACTAAGGGGTTGATATAAACACTAGTAAAGTACACATCAATAACATGTATATCAAATATACCTTTGTTCACTTTGCCATCCTTCTTATCCGCCAAATACTTGGGGCAGTTCTGCTTCCAGTGACCAGTCCCTTTGCAGTAGAAGCACTTAGTCTTAGGCTTAGGTCTAGACTTGGGCTTCTTCACTTGAGCAACAACTTGCTTGCCGTTCTTCTTGAAGTCCCCCTTCTTCCCTTTGCCCTTTTCTTGAAACTAGTGGTCTTGTCAACCATCAACACTTGATGTTTTTCTTGATTTCTACCTTCGTCGATTTCAGCATCACGAAGAGCTTGGGAATTGTTTCTGCTATCCCTTGCATATTATAGTTCATCACGAAGTTCTAGTAACTTGGTAACAGTGACTAGAGAGCTCTGTCAATCACTATCTTATCTGGAAGATTAACTCCCACTTGATTCAAGTGATTGTAGTACTCGGACAATCTGAGCACATGCTCACTGGTTGAGCTATTCTCCTCCATCTTGTAGGCAAAGTACTTGTCAAAGGTCTCATACCTTTCGACATGGGCATGAGTTTGAAATACCAATTTCAACTCTAGGAACATCTTATATGCTCCGTGGCGTTTCAAAACGTTTTTGACGTCCCGGTTCTAAGCCGTAAAGCTTGGTGCACTAAACTATCAAGTAGTCATCATATCGAGATTTTCAAACGTTCATAACGTTTGTATGTGCTCCTGCAATAGGTCCGTCACCTAGTGGTGTATTAAGGACATAATACTTCTGTGCAACAATGAGGATAATCCTCAGATCACGGAGCTAGTCCGCATCATTGCTACTAACATCTTTCAATATAGTTTTCTCTAGGAACATATCATAAATAAAACGGGGAAGCTATACGCGAGCAATTGATCTACAACATAGATATGCAAATACTATCAGGACTAAGTTCATGATAAATTAAAGTTCAATTAATCATATTACTTAAGAACTCCCACTTAGATAGACATCCCTCTAGTCATCTAAATGATCACATGATCCAAATCAACTAAACCATGTCTGATCATCACGTGAAATGAGGTAGTTTTCAACGGTGAGCATCACTATGTTGATCATATCTACTATATGATTCCACGCTCGACCTTTCAGTCTCAGTGTTCCGAGGCCATGTCTGTATATGCTAGGCTCGTCAAATTTAACCCAAGTATTTTGCGTGTGCAAAACTGGCTTGCACCCGTTGTATAAGAACGTTGAGCTTATCACACCCGATCATCACGTGGTGTCTTGGCACGACGAACTTTTGCAACGGTGCATACTCAGGGAGAACACTTGTACCTTGAAATTTTTAGTGTGAGATCATCTTATAATGCTACCATCAATCAAAGCAGAATAAATGCATAAAGGAAAAACATCACGTGCAATCAACATAAGTTATATGATATGGCCATCACCATCTTGTGCCTTTGATCTCCATCTCCAAAGCACCGTTACGATCAGCATCGTCACCGGTGCGACACCTTGATCTCCATCGTAGCATCGTATTCATCTCGCCAACTATTGCTTCTACGACTATCACTACTGTTTAGTGATAAAGTAAAGCAATTACATGGCGATTGCATTTCATACAATAAAGCGACAACCATATGGCTCCTGCCAGTTGCCGATAACTCTGTTAAAAAACATGATCATCCCATATAATAAAATATAGCATCATGCCTTGACCATATCACATCACAACATGCCCTACAAAAACAAGTTAGATGTCCTCTACTTTGTTGTTGCAAGTTTTACGTGGCTGCTATGGGATGAGCAAGAACCATTCTTACCTATGCATCGAAACCACAACGATAGTTCGTCAAGTTAGTATTGTTTTAACCGTCAACAAGGACCGGGCATAGTCACACTCGGTTCAACTAAAGTTGGAGAAACTGACACCCGCCAGCTACCTGTGTGCAAAGCACGTGGTAGAACCAGCCTCGCGTAAGCGTACGCGTAATGTCGGTCCGGGCTGCTTCATCCAACAATACCGCTGAAACAAAGTATGACATGCTGGTAAGCAGTATGACTTGTATCGCCCACAACTCACTTGTGTTCTACTCGTGCATATAACATCTATGCATAAACCTAGCTCGGATGCCACTGTTAGGGAACATAGTAATTTCAAAAAAATTCCTACGCACACACAAGATCATGGTGATGCATAGCAACGAGAGGGAAGAGTGTCATCTACGTACCCTCGTAGACCATAAGTGGAAGCGTTATGACAACGTGGTTGATGTAGTCGTACGTCTTCACGATCGACCGATCCTCAGTACCGAATGTACGGCACCTCCGCGTTCTGCACACATTCAGCTCGGTGATGTCCCACGAACTCATGATCCAGTATAGCTTCCTGGAAGAGCTTCGTCAGCGCGATGGCGTGGTGACGGTGTTGATGAAGCTACCGACACAGGGCTTCGCCTAAGCACCGCTATGATATGACTGAGGTGGATTATGGTGGAGGGGGGCACTGCACACGGCTAAGAGATCAATGATCAATTTTTGTCTCCAAGGGGTGCCCCCTCCCCGTATATAAAGGAGTGGAGGGGGGAGGGGGCCGGCCTCCTATGGCGCGTCCCATGAGGAGTCCTACTCCCACCGGGAGTAGGACTCCCCCCTTCCAATTAGGATTAGGAGAGGAGAAGGAAGGGAGAGAAGGAGAGAAGGAAAGGGGGGCGCCGCCCCCTCCTTGTCCAATTCGGACTAGAGGGGGAGGGGGCGCAGCTGCCCTGGCCGCCCCTCCTCTTCTCCAACTAGGGCCCATTAGGCCCAATATACTCCCCGGGGGGTTCCGGTAACCCCCCGGTACTCCGGTATATGTCTGAAACCTCCCGAAACACATCCGGTGTTTGAGCATAGTCGTCCAATATACTGATCTTTACGTCTCAACCATTTCGAGACTCCTCTTCATGTCCATGATCATATCCGGGACTCCGAACTACCTTCGGTACATCAAAACACAAAAACTCATAATACCGATCGTGACAGAACTTTAAGCGTGCGGACCCTACGGGTTCGAGAACTATGTAGACATGACCGAGACACGTCTCCGGTCAATAACCAACAGCGAAACCTGGATGCTCGTATTGGTTCCTACATATTCTATGAAGATCTTTATCGGTCAAACTGCATAACAACATACGTTGTTCCCTTTGTCATCGGTATGTTACTTGCCCGAGATTCGATCGTCTGTATCCTCATACCTAGTTCAATCTCGTTACCGGCAAGTCTCTTTACTCGTTCCGTAATACATCATCCCGCAACTAACTCATTAGTCACAATGCTTGCAAGGCTTATAGTGATGTGCACTACCGAGAGGGCCCAGAGATACCTCTCTGACAATCGGAGTGACAAATCCTAATCTTGATCTATGCCAACTCAACAAGAACCATTGGAGACACCTGTAGAGCACCTTTATAATCACCCAGTTACGTTGTGATGTTTGGTAGCACACAAAGTGTTCCTCCGGTATTCGGGAGTTGCATAATCTCATAGTCATAGGAACATGTATAAGTCATGAAGAAAGCAACAGCAACAAACTATACGATCATCGTGCTAAGCTAATGGATGGGTCAAGTCAATCACATCATTCTCTAATGATGTGATCCCATTAATCAAATGACAACTCATTTCTATGGCTAGGAAACTTAATCATCTTTGATTCAACGAGCTAGTCAAGTAGAGGCATACTAGTGACACTCTATTTGTATTTCTATTCACATGTGTACTAAGTTTCCGGTTAATACAATTCTAGCATGAATAATAAACATTTATCATGATATAAGGAAATATAAATAACAACTTTATTATTGCCTCTAGGGCATATTTCCTTCGGGAGGAACCCCGGTCGGTTTAACAGGGGAGGAAGAGAGCGACCGGGGGGAGGTGGGCCGGCTTGCTGGGGTGGGCTAAAGCCCAGTGGGTAGGGGGGCTCTCTTTTCCTTTTTCTCCTTTCTTTGATTTCTGTTTTTTTAATAAACAAAGATGGGTAAGAAAATATTTGGGCATTCTACTTACTTAGAAAAATATGGGAAGTGCCCCTTTTATTCCCTGGTGATCTTAGACAGTGCCACAAATATTTTGGAGACCAGAAGAATTCATTTGGTAATTTTCATAAATGGGATAGCATTTAAAAATGTTGAATTGGTGCTATTATAATTGCTAATGCTCATATTTGCACAAAAGGGATGTTGTGTTCCTTAACAAATAATTGTTATGGAATTTTTGACAAATGATGAACATTTTTCTAGAAACTTTTGAGCTACTTCAAACTTCACTTGAATTTGAATTGACTAGAATTTCAAATGGGATATTGATCAAAGGTGATTAAGCACTGTTTGGAAAAATGATTAGTTTAATCACAGAGGGTTACTGTAGCATGACACTGGGGGTGTTACAATGGGTAGGGGGCGCGTAGAACACACACGAACAATTATTAGCCGCGTGTGGCGCCCCTCTCCACAGTTTACGCCTCCGGTCATATTCACGTAGTGCTTAGGCGAAGCCCTGCGCAGATCACTTCACCATCACCGTTACCACGCCATTGTGCTGACGGAACTCTCCTGTAACATTCCAAATTTTCAATTTGGAATGTTATACATTAGATCATCATGCATATCATATTTTATTTGCTTTGGGTTTTGATCCTAGAAAATTCTAAGCAACTCAAGGACCCACAGAGAGAGTTGGGGATTTCGTTATTTTCATATTTGAGTTTTTTCTCAAATTTTGAGAATAGGATCATTTGATTTTATTTATTTTATCATCAATTATTTCTATTACAAAAATATGAGAGAGGGAATAAAATGACTTTTCCAAAATATAGAAATATTGAGGATTTAATAAAAAAATCAAATAGTTTTATTTTGGAGTTTTTTTTGTTGTTTTTATTTGAATTAGGAAAAATGCGTGTTTTTCAAAATTGCATTTAGGGCCCAAATAAATGTTCACTTTGTCGGGCTTGATTTTAGAAGCCCGGGAAAATTTATTTCGGGATTTTTGGAGTCCGTTTAGTATTTCTTTTTATTTTTTTTCTTCCGAGCGAAAAAAAACGGAACCGACTATGGGCCGTACTCGGCCAGGACTCCGCCTGGCCGGGGCCTTTATAAGCCGGGGCAAGCCAGCCCGAAGGCCCAGCCGCGCCCTAACCCTAGCCGCGCCCTAGCCGCCAGCTGCCAGCCGCCGCCGCCGCCCCGCCGCTGATCCGCCGGAGCCGCGCGTCACCCGAGGTTCGCCGGACCTCGAAATCCGTGCCGTTTAAAAAAAATCCGTTCGTCGTTTTTCTTTTTCGTCGGATTTTTCCGCGGTTATTTTCTGATCGTGATTTCTGATCCGATTTTCGTTTTAGTTTAACTTTTCGCTCGTTTATCGGAATCAGGCGATTCAAGCGCCTGGAGTTTCGTCTCGAAACCCTCTATCCGAATAATCAACTTAAACAAGTTTTTGCTACTGTAAAATTTGACTTAGGTTCAGATTACTAGAACGAAGTTGTTTTCTTTCGCCGTTTGACTTTCTTTGCTTCGTTCGATTTGATTCCTTTTGCCAACCGGAGTTCTTAAGTTGAACCTTCTGGTTAGATCTCTTATTTGAGTTTTACCTGTGCATTAGATGAGTACTTATTGTATACTTGTTTGTTTGCCTGCGATAGAGTACCCGGAGTGCGCCGCGTGTTACTTCGAATCGTTAGGTTTCACGGATCATCAGCAAGGCAAGTAACACTTTGATCATACCTTTTCTACAACCCAGTTTTT
Source organism: Triticum aestivum (assembly GCF_018294505.1). Lineage (NCBI taxonomy): Eukaryota > Viridiplantae > Streptophyta > Magnoliopsida > Poales > Poaceae > Triticum > Triticum aestivum. The sequence goes on along the minus strand of NC_057800.1, from coordinate 156,227,879 downwards.
TTGCATTAGATCAATCATCACACATTGCATGATTAGGATCTAATTAAACTGTGGGATGGGAAGTAGATGTGGTAGTACCTATTACCTGTTTATTATCAAACCTTTGGGAGTTACTTCTACGTTTGCTTATTATGCCATGCTATGCTATTAGACGTGGATTGGGTTAGTGAAATCCATGACAGATGTGAGATTGATAATTAATGGTTTATCTAAGGTGGCAACTTAAATACACATCTGGGTGGATTGAGGCACCTGGATATTCCAGGACCTGCCTGTTTTCTTTTGGACCGCCACCCAGGCTCAAAGGGATCATGAGATATTTCAAACTAGAAACTTCCGTGTGCAGCCACAAGCCATTATGGGCTCTTGCATAGTTGATTAAGTCGTGCGAACTCTTACAGGGTAGACTAGCAGATGTAGGGGAAAGTAGGTGTACAGGTCTATCCATCGTAAGGTGCTAGCGCTTCTGAAAGACTGTGTCTCGGTCATCTGTTTCTCAAACACCATGTAGTGCGAGAAATCCAACGGAGGCGATCGAGTCTTGTGGGGAAAAGTGCGCAAACCTCTGCAGAGTGTAACAAACTAATCATGATTAGCCGTGTCCCCGGTTATGGACATCTTGAGTATCTAGTATCTGGATTATCATGTGAATCTCAACATGTTACTCTAAAATTAATGTTGTTGGGTTAATGATGATGCTTAATTGGGATTGAGAATGCTGTCAACCATTCTCAATGTTTAACAACCACCATGATAGTAATTAAATTTATTCCTTTTAAAGTAGGGAAAATTTGGCTTTATGCAAAACTATAACCATAGAGCTTTCCAGCAACCAAATATGCATATAGTATAGCTGTTGCATTCCATTACTCTCTATGTGTTACCTTGCCAGCATATTCCATGTGCTGACCCATTTTCGGGCTGCAATGTTAATGTTGCAGACTTTTCAGACGACGATTAAGGAGTTTTTAGGTCGTGGTTCTATACTCAGTGATGCCGTTGGAGTTGATGGACTCACTTATCTTCCAAGCCTTCCGCTGTTATCGTAATTAGATGGCCTTAAGCCATATTTATTGTAGTAAGTTCTCTTTTGAGACACTCGATGTAATAAGTGTGTGATTGCTACTCTGCTATAAATCCTCCGAGTACTGTGTGGTGTCAGCATTACTGATCCAGGGATGACACCGGAGCACAGAGATCAGACTGTTTGAGGTCTGGTCGCTACATCTCCCTCAACACTTTGATGTATCAAGAGTTCGAGGGACATCATCGAGCTGAACATGTGCAGAACTTGGAGGTGTCGTACATTCGGTGCTTGATCGGTCGGAACAAGAAGAAGTTCGACTAGATCAACCGCGTTGTCAAACGCTTCTGCTTTCGGTCTACAAGGGTATGTGGACACACTCTGTCCCTCTCTTTGCTATGCATCTCCTAGATAGATCTTGCGTGAGCATAGGAATTTTTTCGAAATTCCATGCTACATTCCCCAACAGTGGCATCTGAGCCAGGTCTATGCGTAGATAACATGCACGAGTAGAACACAAAGAGTTCTAGGCGGTGATCGTCATACTGCTTACCACCAATGTCTTATTTGGATTCGGTGGTATTGTTGGATGAAGCGGCCCAGACCAACCTTACATGACCACGTTCATGAGACCGGTTCTACCGACAGACATGCAACTAGTTTTGCATCAAGGTGGCTGACGGGTGTCTGTTTCTCCAACTTTAGTTGAATCAAAATTGACTATGGCCGGTAATTGCTGAAGGTTAAAACAACAAACTTGATAAATCACCATTGTGGTTTTGATGCGTAGGTAAGAACGGTTCTTGCTAGAAGCCTGTAGCGACCACGTAAAACTTGCAACAACAAAGTAGAGGACGTCTAACTTGTTTTTGCAGGGCATGTTGTGATGTGATATGGTCAAGACATGATGTGATATACGTTATTGTATGAGATGATCATGTTTTGTTAAAGTCACTGGCAACCGGCAGGAGCCTTATGGTTGTCTCTTTTTATTGTATGAAATGCAAACGCCATGATTGATTTACTTTATCACAATGCGTTAGCGATGGTTGTAGAAGCAATAGTTGGCGAGATGACCACGACGCTATGATGGAGATCAAGGTGTCAAGCCGGTGACGATGGAGATCATGACGGTGCTTTGGAGATGGAGATCAAAGGCACAAGATGATGATGGCCATATCATGTCACATATTTTGATTACATGTGATGTTTATCTTTTATGCACCGTATTTTGCTTAGTACGGCGGTAGCATTATAAGATGATCCCTTACTAAAATTTCAAGGTATATGTGTTCTCCCTGAGTATGCACCATTACGACAGTTCGTCGTGCTGAGACACCATGTGATGATCGGGTGTGATAAGCTCTACATTCACATACAACGGCTGCAAGACAGCTTTGCACATGCGGAATACTCAGGTCAAACTTGAGAGCCTAGCATGTACAGACATGGCCACGGAACACTGGAGACCGAAAGTTTGAACGTGAATCACATATTAGATATGATCAACATAGAGATGTTCATCATTGAAAACTACTCCATCTCACGTGATGATCATACATGGTTTAGTTGATTTGGATCACGTGATCATTTAGATGACTCGAGGGATGTCTATCTAAGTGGGAGTTCTTAAGTAATATGATTAATTGAACTTAATTTATCATGAACTTAGTCCTGATAGTTTTTGCTTATATATGTTGTAGATAAATGGCATGTGACACCGTTCCCTTCAATTTTAATGCGTTCCTAGAGAAAGCTAAGTTGAAAGATGATGGTAGCAACTACACGTCTGGGTCCGTAACTTGAGGATTATCCTCATTGCTGCACAGAAGAATTATATCCTTGATGCACCGCTAGGTGTGCCACCCACAGCAACTGCAGACGTTGTGAACGCCTGACAGTCGCGTGTTGATGACTACTCAATAGTTTAGTGTGCCGCTTTACAACTTATAATCGGGACTTCAAAGACGTTTTGAACATCATGGATCATATGAGATGTTCTAGGAGTTGAAGTTAATATTTCAAGAAAATGCCTGAGTTGAGAGATATGAGGTCTCCAACAAGTTCTACAGCTACAATATGGAGGAGAATAGTTTTGTCAATGAACACATACTCAAAATGTCTGGGTATCATAATCACTTGACTCAACTAGGAGTTAATCTTCCAGATGATAGTGTTATTGACAGAGTTCTCCAATCACTGCCACCAAGCTACAAAGGCTTCATGATGAACTATAATATGCTAGGGATGGATAGTACTATTCCCGAGCTCTTCTCTATGCTCAAAGCTGCGGAGGTAAAAAATCAAGAAAGAGCATCAAGTGTTGATGGTTAAGAAGACAACTAGTTTCAAGAAAAAGGGCAAATGAAAGAAGGGAAACTTCAAGAAGAATGGCAAGAAAGTTGCCACTCCCGGGAAGCCCAAATCTGGACCTAAGCTTGAAACTGAATGCTTCTACTACAAAGGGACTGGTCACTAGAAGCGGAACTGCCCCAAGTATTTCGCGGATAAGAAGGATGGCAAAGTGAACAAAGGTATATGTGATATACATGTTATTGATGTGTACTGTCGGTGTCAAAACCGGCGGATCTCGGGTAGGGGGTCCCGAACTGTGCGTCTAGGACGGATGGTAACAGGAGGCAACGAACACGATGTTTTACCCAGGTTCGGGCCCTCTTGATGGAGGTAAAACCCTACGTCCTGCTTGATTAATATTGATGATATGGGTAGTACAAGAGTAGATCTATCACGAGATCAAGGAGGCTAAACCCTAGAAGCTAGCCTAGGGTATGATTGTTGTAAGATGAAGTTGTCCTATGGACTAAAACCCTCTGGTTTATATAGACACCGGAGAGGGTTAGGGTTACACAAAGTCGGTTACAATGGTAGGAGATCTTGAATATCCGCATCGCCAAGCTTGCCTTCCACGCCAAGGAAAGTCCCATCCGGACACGGGACGAAGTCTTCAATCTTGTATCTTCATAGTCCTGGAGTCCAGCTGAAGGTATAGTCCGGCTACCCGAACACCCCCTAATCCAGGACTCCCTCAGTAGCCCCTGAACCAGGCTTCAATGACGATGAGTCTGGTGCGTAGATTGTCTTCGGCATTGCAAGGCGGGTTCCTCCTCCAAATTCTTCATAAAAGTTTTTAAACACCAAGAGTAGTGTCCGGCTCTGCAAAATAAGTTTCCACGTATTGCCACAGAGAGAATAATATTAACACAAATCTAATCTGCTGACGTATTCCGCAGCATGACATCACACTACGGCCAAGCCTTTATTCGAATCGTTTTCACCTTTCCACCTCAGCGTGTTTTGCGAGGCGGTTTCCTTGGCACGTCTTGTCAAAGCAGAGATCGTGTCCCCTTTATTTACGGGATTCTCATCAATACGGACGTGGGTAACCCAATCGTGCCCGTTAGCATGTCTTCTCGATTAAAGGCGAGTCCCAAACGGTTACGGGGAGGGCTCCTGGTATTCAACCTCTTATAAAGAGACCAGGGCCTTACTCCTTTTCTCCAATCTCAAAACAAGTTCGCCCGTCGCCTCGAGTTCCAACACCCTAGGCTCCAGATTCTAGGCGCTTCGGACCTTCGACAATGTCTGGTTCCGACCTTCAAGGCCGATGGATGCCCTCCTCCGTGACGGAGGAGGATGTGCTAAAGTTGAGAGAGGCTAAGTTCTTGACCGCTGAAATTTCGCAAATGTTGCCTGCTCAAAGGCAGGCTATTCCCAGTCCCCAGCCCGGTGAGAGCGTAGTGTTCATGTCTCACTTCCTTCGGGGGTTAGGCTTCCCGATGGATCCCTTCTTGAGGGGGCTGATGTTCTATTATGGGCTGGAATTTCATGACTTAGCTCCGGAGTCCATCCTCCACATTTCCTCATTCATCGTTGTGTGCAAAGCGTTCCTCCGTGTTACTCCTCACTTCGGATTATGGCTCAAGACTTTTGGAGTGGAGCCGAAGATGATCGAGGGACGGCACGCAGAGTGCGGAGGTTCTGTCATAAGTAAGAATGTCGATGCTCCATGGCCCGAGGGCTCCTTTCGAGAGGAGCTCGGCTTGTGGCAACGAGAGTGGTTCTATATCACCGCTCCCAGGAGCACCAAGTGGGTGGCGCCTCTTGCCTTTCGCTCGGGTCCCCCACCACGGCTAGCGTCATGGGTTAACAAAGGGTTAGATTGGGGGTTATCCAAAGACGTGCCCTTGTTGCAGGGCCACATTAGGGATCTCTTAGAAAGAGACCTCAACCTAGTCAAGGTGACGCAGGTCATGCTGATTTGCCGAACACTGCCCGGCAAAGGTCGCTCCCTTCGTCTGTGGGAGTTTAATCCGGAGGGACCACAAGCTCTCCAGCATTTTATGGGCGCAAAGCCCGTGGAGATGTATAAAATGTTCTTCGGATCACAAGCAATGTGTCTGGATTTGACCGAGGACGCAAGTTTAAGCTGCAATCGCCCAGATACTCAAGTAAGTAACCTTGTGCCCGAACTCGCTATCCGTAAAATTGTCATAAATTCGCCCCTAAAAGAGACGTCCTTTTAAGAAGGAGTGGATAGCGAAGGCAAAGCTGATCAGGTGTCCGGCTCCCCTTCCTGAGACCACGCCGGATCCCGTGCTAGTCAGGATGTTGAAGATCGTGCCTTTGGAGGGAAGTGAGGAGGAGGACAAGGAAACTATGGCCTCCTCGAAGGAGGCTGCTCCGAAGGGAGGAACCGCCAATTCCTCTCCTAAGGGGAAGAAGAGGGCCGCCTCTGACGACCCGGAGACCATGGCCTCAAAGCGGGGGGAAAACTCCTCGTCAGAGGGTCCGACGTCGGGGAGATCCTCGACCGAACTACGCCCTCAAAGGGATCAGCCCTCCAGCGAGCCGTAAGTAGAGAAAGATTTTCCTTTAGAGGGATGAGAGGAATCCTTGCTTTTTATCTGAGAAGATTAACCGAAATTTTACTTTGTAGCTCGGACCTCAGCCCTTCTCAGCAGAGATCGTCTTTGGGGGATCTTCTTCCGGAGATGATGGAGAGTGGAATGCCTCCCCCTGCCGTACCGCCTGGCAAGGCGGGCGACCCTGAGGTGTCGTCGCGGAGGGTTTCTCCGAATCCGGTAGGGGTGGAAGGTAGCCATATGTCCCCCCAAGGTTCTCCGCATCCGGCCTTCGATGGAGGTCATAGGACGAGTCCGGCACCGTCCAATGCACGGTCGGAGGAGCTGATGATTCTGCTGGGGCGAGCTTCTATCTTAGAGGAGCACCGTGCATTGATGGGTACGGCGATTGGAAGGATTTCGTCCGCGGAAAGCGGATTGCATGAGGCCGTCAGAAGTTTGCTGACGGGTTTTGAGGTACGTTTGATAATGTACTTATTTGTCAGTTGCGCATAAACAAGATGCGCCCTATGTAGATAGTAGCCCCTGAGACTCTGTGCGTTGTCAAAATTGACGGTGCGCAGAGGATCATAATCCCAGGTCTAAAATGTCGCCTTTGTATACAGGTGGTGAAGTGTCCGGAATCGAGCCGAACTGATGATTTTGCCGAACTAAAGCGGCAACTTGACGTGGCAGATGCCGACATCGCGCTCGTCAACGAGCGGCTTGATGAGGCTCAAGGTATGCAATTCCTCGGGCGGCATCTGGTAAGAGGAGCTTTATGCTAGTATCTTATAATGTGTGTGCTTGACGCAGATGGTGCGGCCGCCGTGGAGAGTCTTCGGGCGGAACTTGCCCGAGCTAAGGAACAAGCCAGGAAAAGTGATGCGGCTACCGAGAAGGCCCTTGAAGAGCTGAGAGCCGAACAGGCTGCTCACTGCCGAAGCAAGAAGGAGATGGCTGGGATGGCCGTGAAGTTAAAAAGTGCTGCTGACCATTGCAAGTTTCTTCAGAAAGAAGACTGGGCGAGATAGACAGACTTAGAGAAGGCCGTTGCTGATGCCAAGGACGCTCGCTCTGCGATGAGAGCTGCGAAGGAGGAGCTACGTCAGGCCGGACAGATTGCGGCTGGAAAGCCCTTTATGCTGCGGAGGAAGTTTTGCGGTCCGAAGTTTGCTCCGTTGGACCGGATGTGGAGTGCGGAGGACACCTATCTGGATTTGGCAGCGAGTGTTGCTGATGCGACTGAATACTTTCGAGATCAAGAAGATCGCAAAGTGGAAAGGCTCTTCTGGTCGCGGTTCCAGAATCCAGAGCGTCCACTGGCAGTGGACGATCGTCTAGCTCAATGGGCCGAACTGAATAGATTCTCCGGACTCGCCATGAAGTACGTCATGGGTCATCTGTGGCCGGGAAGATCGGAGCTGAAAAGTTATTTCAGCTTGGTGCAGCAATTCCTTGAAGCGGTGCCACGTATCAATGCGATGAAGAGGTCAGCATGCATAGAGAGCGCACGGATGGCTCTTGCCCGTGTCAAGACATACTGGGAGGAGATGGAGACCATCGTTGTTGCATCCCGAGATTCGGACAAAAGCCGAGTACCCTCCGAGCACTATTTTCAGGAAGTCCTTGAAGGCGCGCGTGTAATAGAGGCGCAGTGCTCGAAGGATGCTATGTTCTGATAGCATATGTAATTATAAAGCAATATTTTGATGAATTGTAGTAGCCTTTTATACTTGTGCCTTCAAGTATTTGGAACACCTCCTGTGCGGCCGCTTTAAGATATATATATACAAAATCTGAAAGATTGCAGTCGTTGGCTTCAGCCCCCACGCACATAGTGCGGGGGTGCTCGCAGAAGGCGCATTTTCACACTTAATCCAACGTCTTGGTCCTACAAAGGAGGTGATAGCGTAGCGAGCTAGGTAACCGGACTATAATGCTTTAACACTTTCACTTAGCCATAGGAGCTTGACAATGGGACTATTTAGGTAGCCCCTGGTGGCGACTGCGCTCACCCGAATTCGGGGCGCATATGTGCCTGGCCGGGAAACGGCCCTTCGTTAATGCGGAGGAATCCTACAGATTCCGGAGAGTCATCGAGTGGTTGACCAGTCTTACGCCATATCATGATAGTCGGTTTTCGGCTTTCTCTACTGAGGTGCTCGCCTGGCCGAACCAGGGCACAATCACAGTAGTTCTCCTGGTGTCGCCTTAGTCGATAGAGAGGAACATAAGGCGGCCGAACACAGGAGCCGAGCAAACCAACATTTGACCAAAATCATGACTCGGAGCTGATGCATATAAGGCCAAACTCGCGACACCGAACACTCCCTAAGGTATTCGGTCTTTATGAGAGCGGGCGAGGTAACGCTCTGAGGTATAAGCCCCTAGTGTCCAGGTACGCGCAAGAATTCTGACGTGGCCACATGCCAAGACGCCAGCCTCCTCCTTGGTCATAGAACCAGGGGATGTGTATCAACAAGAGACAGTAAAAAAGGTTTACGTAGGGTCTTAATCTGAAAAGAATCCTTGGAATGGGTCCCTACTGCACGTCTGCGCCTGTGTCTCCGTTGTGCCGTATCCTGGACGGGCGCAGCACGACGTTCATCTATAAAAAGAGAGCAACTAAGTTGAAAAAGGGGCGTGCCGAACAAAAGCTATATGAAATAAACAAAGTGTAAAGTAAAATATGAAACATTGAGCTTTATTGTCTCTTATTTTATACGTGTGAAGCCCCTAGTGCAGGGGTATATGGCCACTAAGCCTTTATCAACGATACTTTTGTGCCGGACTCGTCTATCCGTGTCTGTGGTCTGTTCCGATGTTCTGGCTGGTGAAGCCATTGTATTGTGGGGCTGTTAAAGCGGCCCCACAATCCTCCACTTGGGGGAGGTGTTCTCACTGCTTCCCCTTTAAGGAGATGATGCCGCGTGGACCGGGCATCTTAAGCGTAAGAGATGCAAAATGCGGTATTGCGTTAAAGCGGGCGAAAGCTTCGCGTCCCATTAGTGTTTGGTAGCGACTTGAGAATGGGATGATGTGGAAAGTCAGCTTTTCGCGATGAAAGTTATCAGCAAGGCCGAAAATAACCTCGAGCCGGAGAAAACCCATGCAATGGGTGTCCGGACCTGGCGTTACTCCTTGAAAGGAGGTTTTGCTGTGGCGAATTCTTTTTGGGTTGGTCCCCATGTGGCGGATTGAGTCCTGATATATCAGGTTGAGCCCGCTGCCACCGTCCATAAGGACATTTGAAAACTGGAGTCCGCCAATTATTGGATCGAGTACCAGGGCAGTCCAGCCTGGGTTCCTGATACTTCTAGAATAATCCAGATGATCGAAGATGATTGGTTTTGACAACCAGTGGCGGGATTCCTTTGGGATAGGCCGTGGGGAGCGTACCTTTATGGGCGCCGCACGTTTTGTTATGTGGAGTAAGTTTACTGTTTTTACTTCTTGTGGGAAATTCTTTTGTTTCCTGGTACTTTGTTTTTGGGATTCGTCCTCGTCTTCGCTTGGTGTGTCGAGCCCCTTGTGTTCGGCGTTGAGTCTGCCGGATTGTTTGAAAACCCAACAATCTCTGTGGGTATGGTTAGCAGGCTTTCCAGGAGTGTTGTGTATTTGACATATCCTATCCAAGATTTTGTTTAGGTTGGATAGGCCGTCCCTGTTATCTTGGAGGGCGGCTTTTTCTGATTATGTCGTGAGCTTTTGAATCCGGCGTTGACTGCCGTGCTCTTCGGACTTTTTTCTTTAGTCCGGTGACGGTCCTTATTGCATCGTGGTTTTCCGTTTCCATCCCTAGCTTCGGATGTACTTGGTTCACTGGTGCTGCATCTTGCCAACCAGCTGTCTTCTCCTGCGCAAAAGCGGGTCATGAGTCTTGTTAGTGCGGCCATTGTTCTTGGATTTTCTTGGCCGAGGTGTCTGGCGAGCCATTCGTCTCGGACATTATGGCTGAAAGCCGCTAAGGCTTCAGCGTCCGGACAGTCGACTATCTGATTCTTTTTAGTAAGAAATCTATTCCAGAATTGCCGAGCTGACTCTCCGGGCTGTTGAGTTATGTGACTAAGATCGTTTGCATCCGGAGGGCGGACATAGGTCCCTTGAAAATTTGCTCGAAAAGCGTCCTCGAGCTCTTCCCAACTTCCAATTGTGTTTTCAGGAAGGCTTTTGAGCCAATGCCGGGCTGGCCCTTTAAGCTTGAGGGGTAAGTATTTTATGGCGTGGAGGTCATCTCCTCTAGCCATATGTATGTGGAGGATATAATCCTCGATCCAGACTCCAGGGTCTGTTGTTCCATCGTATGCCTCTATGTTTACGGGTTTGAATCCCGCTAGAAATTCATAATCCAGGACCTCATCGTTGAAACATAGGGGGTGTGCGGCACCCCTGTATTTGGGTGTGCCGGATTCTGATAATGGATTTATTGCATTGCTTACGAGACCTTGCTTTCTTGGCCCGTAAATGGACCTGGCTGGGTCATGATGCGAATCCTTAAGTGGGTCGCATGCCGGCTTAAGTGCGGCGCTGCTTGCTGCTTTATGCTGGCCATGGGGTCGTCTATCCGATCGTGTGGCTTTGTCACTTTTGGAATGCGAGGCCTCTAAGGCCTCCTCGTCGAATTCAGGCAGTAGCTTTCTCTTCGGATAGCTTTTAGTGCGGCGATTGTCGCCGTATTTGTCTGCGGTATTGCTTACTTTACTCCATCTGATCTTGAGTGCATCTTCCGCAGTTTTTAACTTCCGCTTCTGCTTTTTCAGGCTGCATGCGGTTGCAACGAGCTGTTTGTGGAGGTTCTTCTGCTTCGTGGGCTTGTCCGGCGTAGGGTCATCCGGAATGCCATTTTCGCCGCGGGAGGGATGTTCGGTTTCTCTATCCGGGTTGTCCTGTTGGGACGGTTGCTCTAAGGCATGCTCGTCGTCTACCGGCTCATCCTACTCTATGGCTGGGTTTTTATCGAGGCGGGGCTTGGGTCGGTGTTTACGCCGACGCTTTTATTGTTTTTCGAGAGATTGATCCCTCTTTCCATCCCTGTTTTCCTCGTTGTTGCTTCCTTTAGGGGTATCCACCATGTACACATCGTCAGATGAGGTGGTTGTTCGATGCCCTATAGGCGTTGGTTCTTGGTTGTCTCCTGCATCATCGTCCATACCGTCGATGTCTTCGGAGTCGAAGTCAAGCATGTCGGTTAAGTCGTCGACAGTGGCTACGAAGTGGGTGGTGGGTGGGTTTTGAATTTCTTCATCATCCGAATCCCATCCTTGCTGACCGTAGTCTGGCCAGGGCTCTCCTGATAAAGAGAGAGACTTTAGCGAATTCAGGATGTCGCCGAAGGGCGAGTGCTGAAAGATGTCTGCGGCGGTGAACTCCATTATTGGTGCCCAATCGGATTCGATCGGCAGGGGCGCGGGGGGCTCGGAGTTCGGAAAGGAATCTGGCTCCTCGGAGTCACGGGCCATGGGGAGTGCGGGGCTGGAATTCGGCTCGATCGCCTCTAAGATCGCAGCCCCTGAGGCAGCGTCCAACCGCTGATCCTCGATCGGCGCAGTAGGCTCCGAATCAATGGTCGGAACCGATGCGTGTGCGGCCTCCAAGGCACTGTTCGGCGGCAGAGCTATATCATACCCATCGAGATAGTGCGGCGCGCTTGGCTGTGGCTCGAATCCGTCAAAGATCAAGTCCCCGCGGATGTCAGCCGTGTAGTTTAGGCTTCCAAACCTGACCTGATGGCCAGGGGCGTAGCTTTCGATCTGCTCAAGGTGGCCAAGCGAATTGGCCCGCAGTGCGAAGCCACCGAAGACGAAGATCTGTCCGGGGAGAAAAGTCTCACCCTGGACTGCATCGTTGTTGATGATCGAAGGAGCCATCGGTCCTAAAAGCGACGACACAGAGGAACTCTCAATGAAAGCACCAATGTCGGTGTCAAAACCGGCGGATCTCGGTTAGGGGGTCCCGAACTGTGCGTCTAGGCCAGATGGTAACAGGAGGCAAGGAACATGATGTTTTACCCAGGTTCGGGCCCTCTTGATGGAGGTAAAACCCTACGTCCCGCTTGATTAATATTGATGATATGGGTAGTACAAGAGTAGATCTACCACGATATCAAGGAGGCTAAACCCTAGAAGCTAGCCTATGGTATGATTGTTGTATGATGAAGTTGTCCTACGGACTAAAACCCTCCGGTTTATATAGACACCGGAGAGGGTTAGGGTTACACAAAGTCGGTTACAATGGTAGGAGCTCTTGAATATCCGCATCGCCAAGCTTGCCTCACGCCAAGGAAAGTCCCATCCGGACACGGGACAAAGTCTTCAATCTTGTATCTTCATAGTCCTGGAGTCCGGCTGAAGGTATAGTACGGCTACCCGAACACACCCTAATCCAGGACTCCCTCATGTACCTTACTAATGCTCGTGGTAGCGCCTGGGTAATTGATACTGGTTCGGTTGCTCATATTTGTAACTCGAAACAGGGGCTATGGATTAAACGAAGATTGGCTAAGGACGAGGTGACGATGCGCGTCGGGAATGGTTCCAATGTCGATGTGATCAACGTCGGCACGCTACCTCTACATCTACCTTTGGGATTAGTTTTAGACCTGAATAATTTTTATTTGGTGCCAACGTAGAGCATGAACATTATATCTGGATCTTGTTTGATGCAAGACGGTTATTCATTTAAATCAGAGAATAATGGTTGTTCTATTTATATGAGTAATATCTTTTATGGTCACGCACCCTTGAAGAGTGGTCTATTTTTGTTGAATCTCAATCGTGGTGATACACATATTCATAATATTGACGCTAAAAGATGCAAAGTTGATAATGATAGTTCAACATATTTGTGGCACTGCCATTTAGGTCATATTGGCGTAAAGCGCATGAAGAAACTCCATGCGGATGGACTTTTGGAATCACTTGATTATGAATCATTTGATGCTTGTGAACCATGCCTCATGGGCAAGATGACTAAGACTCCGTTCTCCAGAACAATGGAGCGGGCCACTGACTTATTGGAAGTAATACATACCGATGTATGTGAAGGAAATATGCCCTAGAGGCAATAATAAAGTTGTTATTCATATTTCCTTACATCATGATAAATGTTTATTATTCATGCTAGAATTATATTAACCGAAAACTTGATACATGTGTGGATACATAGACAAAACACAGTGTCCCTAGTAAGCCTCTACTAGACTAGCTCGTTAATCAAAGATGGTTAACTTTCCTAACCATAGACATGTGTTGTCATTTGATGAACAAGATCACATCATTTGGAGAGTGATGTGATGGACAAGACCCATCCGTTAGCTTAGCATATTGATCGTTCGGTTTTATTGCTATTGCAACTCTCAGATACCGGAGGAATACCTTGTGTTCTATCAAACGTCACAACATAACTGGGTGATTATAAGATGCTCTACAGGTATCTCCGAAGGTGTTTGTTGGGTTGGCATAGATCAAAATTAGGATTTGTCATTCCTAGTATCTGAGAGGTATCTCTAGGCCCTCTCGGTAATACACATCATGATAAGCCTTCCAAGCAATGTGACTAATGAGTTAGTCACAGGATGATGTATTACGGAACGATTAAAGAGACTTGCCAGTAACGAGATTGAACAAGGTATGAACATACCGACGATTGAATCCCGGGCAAGTAACATACCGATGACAAAGGGAATAACATATGTTTTCATTACGATACGACCGATAAAGATCTTCGTAGAAAACGTGGGAACCAATATGAGCATCCAGGTTCCGTTGTTGGTTATTAATCGGAGAGGTGCCTCGGTCATGTCTACATAGTTCTCGAACCCGTAGGGTCCGCACGCTTAACGTTTGATGACGATTTTGTATTATATGAATTATGTGATTTGGTGACCGGATGTTGTTCGGAGTCCCGGATGATGTCACGAACATGAAGAGGAGTCTCGAAATGGTCAAGAGGTAAAGATTGATATATAGGACGATGGTATTTGGACACCGGAAGTGTTCCGGGGGTACCGGGTACATATCGGGTCACCTACAGGGGTTCTGGGCATCCCCCCGGCAACTACATGGGCCTAATGGGCCAAGAAGGGGACATACCAGCCCCTAGGGGGCTCGTGCGACCCACATAGGCCAAAATAAATGGGAAGGAAATAGGGGAAGAGAGAAAGGAAGGGGAGCAATTCGGCCTCCCCCTTCCTTCCCTCCTCCCTCCTCCTTCCTTCCCCCTCCGGATGAATATGGGAGGGGGGAGGCCGAATTGGGAGGCGCCCAAGTAGGATTCCTCCTACTTGGGGTGCCCCCCTGGCTGCCTATCCTCCCCTCCAACCTATATATATATGAGGGGGGCACCGGTAGAACACACAACAACGATTGTTAGCCGTGTGTGGCGCCCCCCTCCACAGTTTACGCCTCCAGTCATATTGTCGTAGTGCTTAGGCGAAGCCCTGCGCGGATCACTTCACCATAACCGTCACCACGCCATCATGTTGACGGAACTCATCTACTTCCTCGGCACTCTGCTGGATCAAGAGTTTGAGGGGCGTCATCGAGCTGAACGTGTGCAGAAATCGGAGGTGCCGTATGTTTGGTGCTTGATCGGTCGTACGAGAAGAAGTTCGACCACATCAACCGCGTTGTCAAACGCTTCCGCTTTCTATCTACGAGGGTACGTGGACACACTCTCCCCCTCTCGTTACTATGCATCTCCTAGATAGATCTTGCATGAGCGTAGGAATTTTTTTGAAATTGCATGCTACGTTCCCAAACAGTGGCATACGAGCTAGGTCTATGCGAGATGATATGCACGAGTAGAACACAAAGAGTTGTGGGCGGTGATCGTCACACTGCTTACCATGAATGTCTTATTTTGATTCGGCGGTATTGTTGGATGAAGCGGCCCGGACCAACCTTACATGATGACATTCATGAGACCGGTTCCACCGACAGACATGCAACTAGTTTTGCATAAAGGTGGCTGGCGGGGTCTGTTTCTCCAACTTTAGTTGAATCGAATTTGACCGCGGCCGGTCCTTGTTGAAGGTTAAAACAACAAACTTGAGAAATCACCATTGTGGTTTTGATGCGTAGGTCAGAACAGTTCTTGCTAGAAGCCCGTACCAGCCACATAAAACTTGCAACAACAAAGTAGAGGATGTCTAACTTGTTTTTGCAGGGCATGTTGTGATGTGATATGGTCAAGACATGATGTGATATACGTTATTGTATGAGATGATCATGTTTTGTAAAATTTATCGACAACTGGCGGGAGCCTTATGGTTGTCGCTTTATTGTATGAAATGCAAACGCCATGTAATTGATTGACTTTATCACTATGCGTTAGCGATAGTTGTAGAAGCAATAGTTGGTGAGACGACCACGACGCTACGATGGAGATCAAGGTGTGAAGCCGATGACGATGGAGATCATGACGGTGCTTTGGAGATGGAGATCAAAGGCACACGATGATGATGGCCATATCATGTCACATATTTTGAGTGCATGTGATGTTTATCTTTTATGCATCTTATTTTGCTTAGTATGGCGGTAGCATTATAAGATGATCCCTCACAAAAATTTCAAGGTATATGTGTTCTCCTTAAGTATGCACCGTTGCGATAGTTCGTCGTGCTGAGACACCACGTGATTATCGGGTGTGATAGGCTCTACGTTCACATATAATGGGTGCAAGACAGTTTTGCACATGCAGAATACTCAGCTTAAATTTGACGATCCTAGTATGTACAGACATGGCCTCGGAACACTGGAGACAGAAAGGTCGAACATGAATCATATAGTAGATATGATCAACATAGAGATGTTCACCATTGATGACTATTCAATCTCACGTGATGATCGGACATGGTTTAGTTGATTTGGATCACGTATCATTTAGATGACTTGAGGGATGTCTATCTGAGTGGGAGTTCTTATGTAATTTGATTAACTGAACTTAATTTATCATGAACTCAGTCCTGATAGTATTCGCATATCTATGTTGTAGATCAATAGCTCGCGTTGTAGCTCCCCTTTGTTTCTGATATGTTCCTAGAGAAAACTAAGTTGAAAGATGATAGTAGCAATGATACGGACTAAGTCCGTGATCTGAGTATTATCCTCGTTGCTGCACAGAAGAATTATGTCCTTGATGCACCACTAGGTGACAAACCAATTGCAGGAGCAGATGCAGACGTTGTGAACATTTGACAAGCTCGGTATGACGACTACTTGATAGTTTAGTGCACCATGCTTTATGGCTTAGAACCAGGACTTGAAAATGTTTTTAAAGCCACGGAGCATATAATATGTTCCAAGAGTTGAAATTGGTATTTCAGACTCATGCCCATGTCGAGAGGTATGAGACCTCTAACAAGTACTTTGCCTACAAGATGGAGGAGAATGGCTCAGCCAGTGAGCATGTACTCAGAATGTCTCGGTAGTACAATCACTTGAATCAAGTGGGATTTAATCTTCTAGATAAGATAGTGATTGATAGAGTTCTCTAGTCACTATCACCAAGCTACTAGAACTTCGTGATGAACTATAATATGCAAGGGATGACAAAAACGATTCCTGAGCTCTTCGTGATGCTGAAATCAGCGAAGGTAGAAATCAAGAAAAAGTATCAAGTGTTGATGGTTGACAAGACCACTAGTTTAAAGAAAAAGGGCAAATGAAAATAAAGGGGACTTCAAGAAGAATGACAAGCAAGTTGCCACTCCCATGAAGAAACCCAAAACTAGACCTAAGCCTTAAACTAAGTGCTTATACCAAATACTTGACAGATAAGAAGGATGGCAAAGTGAACAAAAGTATATTTGATATACATGTTATTGATGTGTACTTTAGTAGTGTTCATAGAAACCCCTGGATATTTGATACTGGTTCAGTTGCTAAGATTAGTAACTCAAAACAGGAGTTGCAGAATGAACAGAGACTAGTTATGGGTGAAGTGACGATGTGTGTTGGAAGTGATTCCAAGGTTGATACTGTCGGGGATATACCCCGCGGCATGACCCGGACGGACTTGGCGGCTCACAGAGACTAGGCGAGTATTTGGAGACTTACTGATGACCCCAACGGCGGGTCAGATGGATGACAAGGCCCAAGGCCCAGAAGGCCGGTTCATGTGATGGTGGGCCGACTTAAGAGGAAGATATAAGGAATATTCTCCTACAAAGGAAGCAAGACTAGGACTCCACTTGTAATAGAGTAATCCTAATTCTACTAGGACTACTCATGTAACCCGCCCCTTCAACATATATAAGGAGGGGCAGGGCACCCCAAAAGGGGACAAGCAACAAGAAACAATATCTAGGGCTAGACACAAAGGGGGAGCCGGCTTATACGGCGAGTCTCTCGTGTTGATAATGAGACCTGGCCACAAACAGCATGTAGGGCTATTACCGGATGATGTTTCCCGGGGCGCGAAGCTGTCTAAATCTTCGTCTTGCGTGTTGCGTCTCTCGATTCCGATCAACCCCTTCAAGCTACCGCATAGATGCATTGGCCTCACGACTAAGTCCTCACACTAGGACATCTGCCGTGACAATTCCACGACCGTTGGCCCCCACTGTGGGGCTCGCGCGTGGTGGTGTTGAGTTTTTGGAGGGATCTCTCCTAGGGTTCGAGAAGTTCGCAAGTTTCCGGTTGAGGAAGAGACAGAGTGGATAATTATACATGAATTGCAAAGTTTGATCTTCATCAATAGCGACCTGAGTCGGCCTTCTGCTGGTCCTTGGTTAAATTGCCATGAGAGCCGGCCATGTTATTATTGGAACTCCATCGCGGTTGAATCGCCATCGCCGTTGCCCAGTGGGCCGCCGCGACCTTGCTACAGCCCCGTCTTGCCGGTGCCCCTCCGCAGTTGCACTCCGCATTGCTGGGGGCTTACGCAACCGTGGATGCCCTGGACCGTCGCGGCCTTGTTCAACCTCGATCCAACCCCCCGTGTAGTTTTGCTTCTAAGACGGTCTCGTCTCGTCTGTAAGTCGCCAGGGTATGAAGTCGCCAATGAGTTCTGAAGCCGCCGGTCTCTGTCACCGTGATCTCGCCTGCTCGTGGGTCGTTGCTCCGCAACAGTGTCTCCTGATGAGCCTCCCCGGCCAGATCGCCGTCGTGTTAAAAAAAATTCACCAAGCCACCATTTGGGCCGCTACCTGGCTCTGTCTCGATTCATCACAAGTTCCTGCGGCCTCAATCCGAGTCGCCGCCACGGTCTTAAGTTGGCCCCGAGTCCTTTTCGCTCCAAGCCACCTCCGCATCTCCGAGCAATCTCTGCTTTTGAGCCGCCTTGATGGCCCGTCTTTGCTGAAGTTTTGACTGGCGCATTTGTTTTCTGAGCCGTTTTTCAATCGCTATGGGGTGCACCTGCCGTGACCCGATGTAGCCAAGATGCCTCCGGTCCACCACTCGGACTTTCCCATGCCATGGAACATTGCTCCTCCGTGAGCCGCCCGTTGCGCCGTCCCTGCCTCCTGCCGAGTCGCGCTCCCGGACACCTGTTGCTTTGGCCGGTTCAGTATGCCCGGGCCGCACCTCACCTCTGTGGCATCATCGAGCCGCCGAGCTGCCTCTGAGCAGACGCGCCCGAGCAGAGGAGGGTCACATCAAGCTGTTTCCACCGGCCCTATTGAGCCACCGGCCGTGACCGCCATCAAAACACCGTCATCATGACCTGCCTGAACCGCTGCTCGCCTCCGCCGGTTGTTTCTCTGCTGCTGCGACACCGCCAAGGCCACGGTGAGCCGCCTGATGCGAGAGGTCTTGCCTCTGCTGTCTCGCTGGCTTACCTCACCGTAAGCTTCCACGGTTCCTACTCCGCACCCACCAATCATCGGTCGGTCGCAAACCTTTAAAGCCGCCTTGCCAAGTCACTCGCCGTTGTGCCTCTGACGAGAAGCCATCGTCACTATCCACGTCGCTCCTCTGCCGTGCCTCTACAATGGCCTACCTCTACCCCCTTCCAAGCCGCTGCTCCAATCACGGCTGAAACCTCAAGCTGATGGCCGCCTCACGAGCGGCATCAATGTTCCGAGTCGCCTCCACAGAACCGCCGAGCCACTTCTGAGCCGCCTGCATTCTGTAGCCCCGAGCTGGCCGGACTATGAGCCGCCACCGTGTCGTTCTGCTGTGGCCCGCCCTTGCCAGTCGTCTTCACTCTGAGTTGCCCCAAGCCTCTATTGCAAGCCGGTCGCGACCGCCACTGACAAAGCCTCATTTTCTGGAGCTGTGGTTGTCACACGCCATGCCTTCTGGAGCCACTAGCACGCTGCGCCTCTAGAGACGCCGCTGATTTTGTCGCCATAGCCGTGCCAGACCACCTCGCTTCGGTTCGCGGTTGAGCCACCCTGTATTTGTGTCTTGCCATGTCGCTGAGGCCATGGAGTTTTTGCAGCTTTGCCTTTCTCTTGCTGCAGAGTTGCTTCTACGGTTCCGGATCAATAGACTACCACTGCGGGCATACAAACCTTCATTTTCTATGGAGTTTTAATCACGTGAGGGAGCAACATGCTGGTTACATATTGCAGGCCGGGATGCAATGTCTTGTGCAGTCAATTATGGCCACAAAGCCTGTTTCTTTACTTGGGAGCTAAGGAATCTAGAAGTATGACAAGGATCAAATTGGATACACGTACATGCAAGAGGGAATACTAGTCCACGGAAGAATCAGTCAGCAAATAACCTTTGTTAAACCGTCGTTTCCGCCGTTGTGGCTACTACGGTCAACAGTTGTTTCCCGTGACCGCATTTTAACAACCCGCCAGAGCGCCCTCATCGGAGCGGACTCACCTCCAAATCGCTATGCCCTGAGCCAGTCCTTTGCTGTAGCTGGCCTGCGCCATCGCCTCTGAGCCGCCGTGTCACGCTTGACCCACACGGCCGACCTGACTAAGTGCCCAGCCAGAATTGCAAATCAACACCTTCCAAATATCAAGAGAAAGGTATGGAGGAAACAAGAGAACACACAGTACATGTACCAGTTGATGCTGGCAGTCTGCCTGCAGATCATCTATCGTCAAAGTGAATCAGGTGCTATTTACCCTATTTATTTTTAAGTACATATTAATTCATCCAAGCAAAACTACTTTGCCCTGCTGTATTTCATATACAGGAGAATTGTTCATTATAAAGTGGCGTTATGCCACGGAGATGGAGGTACGCCAACATCATTCAACACGGGAGGTCGTCCTTACTCAATGGACTCCCACACCGGCTTACAACGCTGTGGCCGTCTCTCGCGATCGCACCAGTTGACAACGCCATGGACGACTCGCTCGTCCGCTCTCGCGGCCGGTTCACATGTCCGCACTGGCTTACAACGAGGTGGACAACTTGCTTGTCCGCACCGGCTTACAACGCTGCGGCCAACTCATCTGTCTATTTCTCGCGGCCGACTCGCTCGTGATTGATTTCAGCTTCATCATGGTGATCAACTCCGCGGTGAATAATTACTGCCTGACATATCAGGTGAAATCTATTCAGTATATTTTTATAATATATATTCCTTTTCTTTAAAAGAGCAATCACTCTGGCTTGCAAGTTCTCCAATGCAGGATAGGTTATATCACTGAGCTGTTGACTGACTCATACTGGTTTATATCACGGTCAAATATGGAGAGTCTCAAGCCAACTCCTCGAGTAGTCTTAAGACTCGGTTGCTACAATGACATGACTCGGGAACTCCGGGTCATTGGAGGGAATGATAACCCGGTTCCGGAGGACACCGCCATATTGATGAAAATTTAAAGTCTGTCAGAAAATTGTCAATTCAAAATAAAGATTCCGGTTTAAAATCCGGTTCAAGAGACATCTCTCTCCCGCAAAGCTTTGAAGCTCTCAAATCCGGTTCAAACATCGGCTCAAGGTAAATTTGTCTCTTAGCTTTTAAGCCCTCAAATCCGGTGCAAACATCTGGCTCAAGGTAAATTTGTCTCTTAGCTTTTAAGATGTAAAATCCGGTTCAAACATCCAGCTCAAGGACAATCTGTATCCCACAAAGTTTTGAAGCTTTCAAATCCGGTTTAAAGTTCCAATTCAAAAAGAATTAATGTCTCGCAAGATTCGAGTTCTTAGAAAAATTAAAGGTTGCCAAAGAGAACTTGTTGCCATGATGCGCGGTTCAAACATGGGTATCCTGCCTTACGGCTTATCTTATTATGGTCACTTGGGGGCTTCCTGCTCATCGAGCATAGCTGTCGGTACCCTCTTGATCGGCGCGATGCCAAAATTTATATGGTCACTTGGGGGCTTCCTGTTCAAACACAGGTCGTATTCGAACCAAAGAGAACATAGCTGTCGGTACCCTCTTGATCGGCACACTACCAAACTCACTAGGGGGCTTTTTGATCGTATTCGAATCATAGCTTAACCCCTTTTGGGTCCGACTTGGATCTTATTTGAATCAGGGTCGCTAAAAACCTCTCAAGTTCATTTGGGGGCTTCCTGTTCAAACATAGGTCATATTCGAACCAAAGAGAACATAGCTGTCGGTACCCTCTTTATCGGCACACTGCCAAAGCCACTAGGGGCTACATGATCGTATTCGAATCCTAGCTTAACCACTTTGGAATGGTTGACTGATCGTATTCGAATCAGAAACCTCGATTTTTATTTGGTTTAAGTTTTTGCAAACAATCTTTGGTTTTGTCTTGAGACTTTTTTGTTCAGATCTAAGTATAAGTGTGGTTTCGTTTAAACCCGGCTTGGCTTTGAACGATAAGTCGACAGCATGTGACAATCATCATATATTTGGAAGTATTGGCTTCTAAGGATTGGGTTATCACCCTTACTGCATAGGTCATGTAAACCGGCAGTACAAATTCAATATCACAATGGTTATATGTGGGATATTATGACCCGCCCCGCGGTAAACCGCCAAGGGATCTTGTGATTTACTTGTGTGCAGGATAAGACTACATTTGGGTGGTTACCCGCCCTGGCTTTTGATGATAAGTCACGAGGCATATGTTGTTTAAACTCTGTGCAGGATTTACAGAGCTATGACTTACATAAATGATTAAGTTCCAGCCCATCATCAAAGATTGAAATTGGTGTCTCAAAAGGTCTATTAATTCTTGATTTTCTCAAAGGCTATAAGCCGTCGGGTTATAAAAAATCCGGTTTACAATGGAGGTGTATTACATCGTCATCGGCCAAGAGCCGCCGGGTATTTAAACTCCGGATTTACTTGTCAACAGATAAGGTATTCAAAGTCACTTTGGAGCAATGGCTATTATTTTATCAATGGATATGGTTTACTCTACAATGGAAGGAATAGTCCCGAGTCGCTACAGGCTTACGACCAACACTTGGGGGCTACATTATTCAAATTGAGATTACATCGAATATGCAAGTCCCATGTCACTGCCAGCATGCACCATGGCACTTGGGGGCTAATGTAAAGTCATTTTTTGCTCGCTTTATTGAAGACCCGACCCATCACATTATAATGAGCCAACCCTTGGGGGCTACCAATTGCTCCTGTCAAAAATTCAAGGTACACAAGCATTAATCCATTATATTGAACGGTTCGCTATTCAGATGGTAGAGTACAAAGCTCTTAACCTTTTGGACGTGGGTTCAAGCCCCATGGTGGAGATAATATTATATGATGTTATTATCAATAAATTATATACAAAGTCCCATCTCAGTATTATCTTACTAAGCCGGCCTTTGGGGGCTACACGTTGCTGTTCAAGTTTACATGGTTATATCTACAATAGTCCCTGCTCATTATTGCATAATGACCCAGCCCTTGGGGGCTACACTGGCTGAAGTTTTCATATGCATAAGGCAATTACAAGTCCCAGGTTGCTGCAAGCATGACAACCCGGCACTTGGGGGCTATAGGTGATATGCATATAAGGTAGAAAAAAATCTTCAAATTCTCAGTTTGGCAAATTCTTAGATTAACCCAGTTTCTGCAACAATGATGACCCGTCATCATTTATTTATAACCTGGAAATTTTGGCAATCATAAATCGGCAAGATCTACATCTTTAAGCCGGCTGAATATCAGTTGAATATTTCAAGACCAATATTTTTTCAGAGCATTGAAGGCCGACTCAAATGGATTATTTCTTACAATATTTTTCTACAAGAGACCAATGTCAAGAAACTGACTCTGAAGCTGTCCTATTGACCCGGATTTCTCGAAAGAAGTATCTGAATTTTTGCATTGACAAAGTTGAAACATATCTGCTATAGAAGATTTGCTATGAGATCATGGACATGTACATATCAAACAAGGAAATGACAAGGACTTAACGATGATCAAGTGTCGGCTCAAAAGAGCCTTCGACCTAGCGTGTAATCTATCAAAGTGTTGATCTTGATTTTCAGGATCAGTTTAACATGGATAAATCCAAATTAAACTGGTGGCTAATGTCAGGGATATACCCCGCAGAATGACCCGGCCGGACTTGGCGGCTCACAGAGACCCAGCGAGTATTTAGAGACTTACTGATGACCCCAACAATGGGTCAGATGGATGACAAGGCCCAAGGCCCAGAAGGCTGGTTCATGTGATGGTGGGCCGATTTAAGAGGAAGATATAAGGAATATTCTCCTACAAAGGAAGCAAGACTAGGACTCCACTTGTAATAGAGTAATCCTAATTCTACTAGGACTAGTCATGTAACCCACCCCTTCAACATATATAAGGAGGGGCAGGGCACCCCATGAGGGGACAAGCATCAAGAAAAAATATCTAGGGCTAGACACAAAGGGGGAGCCGGCTTATACGACGACTCTCTCGTGATGATAATGAGACCTAGCCACAAACAGCATGTAGGGCTATTACCGGATGATGTTTCCCGGGGCCCGAAGCTGTCTAAATCTTTGTCTTGCGTGTTGCGTCTCTCGATTCCGATCAACCCCTTCAAGCTACCGCATAGATGTGTTGGCCTCATGACTAAGTCATCACTCTAGGACATCTGCCGCGACAATTCCACGACAAATACGATCACCATCGCACACTCCCTCTACCTTCAGGATTAGTGTTGAACCTAAATAAATATTATTTGGTGTTTGCGTTGAGCATTAATATGATTAGATCATGTTTATTGCAATACGGTTATTCATTTAAGCCAGAGAATAATTGTTGTTATGTTTATATGAATAAAACCTTCTATGGTCATATACCCAATGTGAATGGTTTATTGAATCTCTATCGTAGTGATACACATATTCATAATATTGATGCCAAAAGATGCAAAGTTGATAATGATAGTGCAACATATTTGTGGCACTGCCGTTTAGGTCATATTGGTGTAAAAACACATGAAGAAACTCCATGTAGATGGGCTTTTGGAATCACTTGATTATGAATAATTTGATACTTGCGAACCATGCCTCATGGGCAAGATGACTAAAACTCCGTTCTCCGGAACAATGGAGCAAGCTAATGCTTATTGGAAATAATACATACCAATGTATGCGGTCCAATGAGTGTTGAAGCTCGCGGCACGTATCGTTATTTTCTGACCTTCACAGATGATTTGAGCATATATGGGTATAACTACTTGATGAAAACAAGTCAGAAACATTTGAAAAGTTCAAAGAATTTCAGAGTGAAGTGCAGAATCATCGTAACAAGAAAATAAAGTTTCTGTGATCTAATCGCAGAGGCGAATATTTGAGTTATGAGTTTAGCCTTCATTTAAAACAATGTGGAATAGTTTTAGAACTCACGCCACCTGGAACACCACAGTGTAATGGTGTGTCCGAACGTCGTAACCATACTTTATTAGATATGGTGCGATCTATGATGTCTCTTACGGATTTACCACTATCGTTTTGGGGTTATGTGCAACACCCTCGATGCGGCTATATCTCCCACGTGTCGGAGCACGACTTAGAGGCATAACCGCATTGAAGGCAATATCGCAAGAGGGGTAATCTTTACACATCCCATGTACTGAATAAGAAAGAGATACAGGGTTGGCTTACAATCGCCACTTCACACAATACATGAATAAAGCATTACATCATCCAGATACAATCAAGGTCCGACTACGGAACCAAAACAAAAGAATACCACCCCTAATGCTACAGATCCCCGATCGACCCAACTAGGCTCCACTACTGATCAACTGAAACGAAACAACACAATGAACAAGATCTTCGTCGAGCTCCTCCTTGAGCTCGGTTGCATCACCTGCACAGTTTCATCGGCACCTGCAACTGGTTTTGGAAGTAATCTGTGAGTCACGGGGACTCAGCAATCTCACAACCTCGCGATCAAGACTATTTAAGCTTATAGGTAGGGAAAAGGTATGAGGTGGAGCTGCAGCAAGCACTAGCATATATGGTGGCTAACATACGCAAATGAGAGCGAGAAGAGAAGGCAAAGCACGTTCGAGAATCTATGATCAATAAGTGATCCTAGAACAACCTACATTCAAGCATAACTCCAACACCGTGTTCACTTCCCGGACTTCGCCGGAAAGAGACCATCACGGCTACATACGCGGTAGATGCATTTTAATTAAGATAAGTTTCAGGTTTTCTACAACCGGACATTAACAAATTCCCATCTGCCCATAACCGCGGGCATGGCTTTCGAAAGTTCAAAACCCTGCAGGTGTGTCCCAACTTAGCCCATCACAAGCTCTCATGGTCAACGAATGATATTCCTTCTCCCAGGACGGCCCGGTCAGACTCGAAATCCAGGGTACAAGACATCTAGACAATGGTAAAACTAAACCAGCAAAGTCGCCCGATGTGCCGACAATCCTGATAGGAGCTGCACATATCTCGTTCTCAGGGCAACACCGGATGAGACATCCTACGAGTAAAACCAACCATCAAGTATCCCCGAGGTGGCCCCGCAGTCTACTTAGTTTCGAACAACACTTAGATAAGCACTGGCCCGGGGGGGTAAAATAAAGATGACACTTGAGTCTGCAGAACCCAAGGGAAGGTGGTAGATTGTTAGTGCAAATGGTAAAACCAAGGTTGGGCCTTGCTGGAGGATTTTTATTAAAGGCGAACTGTCAAGGGGTTCCCATTATAACCCAACCGTATAAGGAACACAAAATCAAGGAACATAACACCGGTATGACGGAAACTAGGGCAGCAAGAGTGGAACAAAACACCAGGCATAAGGCCGAGCCTTCCATCCTTTATCAAGTATATCGATGCATTAATTAAATAAGAGATATTGTGATATCCCAACAAAATATCCATGTTCCAACAAGGAAAAAACTTCAATCTTCACCTGCAACTAGCAACGCTATAAGAGGGGCTGAGCAAAGCGGTAACATAGCCAAACAATGGTTTGCTAGGGCAAGGTATGTTAGAGGCTTGACATGGCAATATTGGGAGGCATGATAAGCAAGTGGTAGGTATTGCAGTATAGGCACAACAATAGAGCGAGCAACTAGCAAGCAAAGATAGAAGTGATTTCAAGGGTATGGTCATCTTGCCTGCAAAGTTCTTCGAGAAGACGAAAGCTTGAACCTCGTAAACATACTCAACGGGTCCTCGAACATGAACTCGTCTCCCAGCTCTAACCAAGCAAGAACACAAGCAAAGGGAGACACAATCAACCATGGGCAATGCACAAGCAACATGATGCAAGACATGGCATGATATGCGGGATGTGATATGCAATGCATATGCATGTTTCGGAAAGGAAAGATTGAACCTGGACTCAACTTGGAAAACCAAGAGTGCCACTGGAAATATGAGTTGATTTCGGTCGAAATCGATATAAAGATCACCGGAATCGGATGCACGGTTTGCAAATGGCAAGCAAAACAAATATGGCACCGAACTACGATTAACAGCACGAGGCCATCTAAATGCATCAAGAACAACAAGCTACTGCACTCTAACATAACAAAAAACCACATGGCAGGGATCCACTCAAGATGCTTGAGAAAAGATGAACACTGAGCTACGGCTAATTCACTCAATAGCAGGTTCAAACAAGCATGGCAAAAGTGCAAAAGATATCAGGTTACAGACTTAGTGAAAATAACATGTCATGAATTTACCATCAGGAAGCAATGTTTAGAGCAAGGTAACAACATGCTACAGGAACATATCATGGCAAAGCAAGGCATCGCATGAAGCTACTCAAAGCATACAACAAAAGTCCCTTACTGACCATAAGCCAAAAGGGATCAGAAAGTACAATGGCAACCATGTGAACATAGCAATTATCGTTAACAGATTCAGATTTAGTAGAAAACTGGAACATGGCAAAACAGATATTAAGTAGGCATGTTTACGAGCTCGATGCACTCACCACGAGGCATTGCATGACAAGTAAGCATACGCCCAGCAATTATACATGGCATAGAAGCTAAACATGGTAAGAGCAACCTCATAGCATGCATGGATCAACTACAACAACCTCGGCCAAAATGCTTAACACGTAAACATTCTGCCAGGAACATTTTATAGCAAAAATAGAGCTCGATTGAGTCAAGCTAGGTTGCTCCATAAATGCAAACAAGGACATGGATGGATAGAACATAACAACATCTACAAAACATCCTTACTAATCATGCTCAAAAGAGCCATGGATCACTCTGTAGCGACATGAATACTTGGCATAAAAATATTATCAGAGCAATGACTTAGAATATTTCTAAGTCCCTGAAACCAGCAACATGAAGAGGGCTACTTTGCATGCTTGTGCTAGCCACCACAGAGATCACAAAAATACATGGCATATACCCCTCTAAAGATGGCATGGCATACTTCAAAACACATGTAGGGCTCAAGTTCATAGGAGGCACACATTAATCATGGCAAAAATGACAAATGCCCAATTACTGATAAGAATCTGAAACTAACATAAACTAGCACTCTTGCAACAGCATTTAGGGCAACAAGATGAACTCAAATGAACATGGTGCAATGGAATGAAATGAAGTACTCGTCGAGACGAACAATTCGATATGCTACACGCCCAAAACGGAGCCACTGATAATGAGTTATGTTGCGATGAAAAATGCATAAGAATACTAGGATCTGGGGACTTAGCAGATTTCACCTCACGGGAAACGGGACGGGGAGGACCCGGGATAGAGGGATCCGGGGCTCGGGACGGCGTTTGGTTGGGGGTGCTGGTGGATCTCATCCACCCAACATCCAGATCCGGCCGGAGTTGGATCTCCGGCGAGCTTGCCGGCCAGCGCGAGGAGGAGGCGACCTCCGGTGGCGGTGGCGCGGTGGTGACGGCGCTGCGGAGGCGGTCGGCGCCGGCAAGCGGCGCGGCTGAGCCAGGGCGCCGCGGGCGGAGGGAGATCCCGGGCGCAAGGCGGGGCTTCCGGCGGCGGCGCAGGGAGGCGCATGGCGGCGGCGGCGAGCCTCGGGTGGCGCGGGGGCGCGGTGGCCGGCGACGGCGCGCGGCGGCGAGGCGCGAGGCGGCGGCGCACTGGACTGGGAGGCGGCGGGGCTGGCAGGCCTGGCGAGGCCCGGGGTGGGCCGGCCGTGGGCCGGGAAGGCCGCGGTGGTGGGACGGCGGCGGAGGCAACGTGGCGGACGCGGATTCGCCCGAGGCGGCGGCCCGATCTCGTCCGGTCTGGGACGGACATGTCCGGCGGGCGAGAGGGGAATTTTTAGGGTTTGCACCGCGAAATCGGGGGAGGAGGACTAATTTATAGGTAGAGGGAGCTAGGAGTGTCCAAATGAGGTGCGGTTTTCGGCCACGCGATCATGATCGAGCGGCCAAGAGGATGGAGGAGGTTTTGGTGGGTTTTGGGCCACTTTGGAGAGGTGTTGGGCTGCAACACAGACGAGGTCTTTACGATTCCTCGGTTCACCGTTGGAGTATCAAACGAAGCCCAAATGGCACGAAACTTGGCAGATGGTCTACCAGTAGTAAACCAAGGCCGCTTGGCAAATCTCGGTCCAATCCGAGAACGTTTAACACCCGCACATGAAAAAAGGTAAAAGGTGACACCGAAGGACATAGGAGCGCCGGATTGCAAAACGGACAACGGGGAAAATGCTCGGATGCATGAGACGAACACGTATGCAAATGTGATGCACATGATGACATGATATGAAATGCATTACACGCAAGCAAATGACAAGGCCACAACAGCGAATAACTGGAAGACACCTGGCACATCGGTCTCGGGGCGTCACATTATGCATTAGAGACAGCCGCATTCACTTTAAATAGGGCACCATCTAAATCCGTTGAGATGACACTGTATGAATTGTGGTTTGGCAAGAAACCTAAGCTGTCGTTTCTTAAAATTTGGGGTTGCGATGCTTATGTGAAAAAGCTTCAGCCTGATAAGCTCAAACCCAAATCATAGAAGTGTGTCTTCATAGGATACCCAAAAGAAACTGTTGGGTACACCTTCTATCACACATCCAAAGGCAAGATCTTTGTTGCTAAGAATGGATCCTTTCTAGAGAAGGAGTTTCTCTCGAAGGAAGTGAGTGGGAGGAAAGTATAACTTGATGAGGTAATGGTACCTTCTCTCAAATTGGAAAGTAGCTTGTCAGAGAAATCAGTTCCAGTGATGCCTACACCAACTAGAGAGGAAGCAAATGATAATGATCATGAAACTTCAGATCAAGTTTCTACCGAACCTCATATGTCAACTAGAGCACGTTGCACACCTGAGTGGTACGGTAATCCTGTTCTGGAAGTCATGTTACTATACCATGACGAACCTACAAACTATGAGGAAGTGATGATGAGCCCAGATTCCGATAAATGGCTTGAGGCCATGAAATCTGAGATAGGATCCATGTATGAGAACAAAGTGTGGACTTTGGTTGACTTGCCCGATGATCGGTGAGCCATAGAGAATAAATGGATCTTCAAGAAGAAGACTGGCCTGATGGTAATGTTACTATCTACAAAGCTCGACTTGTCGCGAAAGGTTTTCGACAAGGTTAAGGAGTTGACTACGATGAGACTTTCTCACCCATGGCGATGCTTATGTCTGTCCGAATCATGTTAGAAATTGTCGCATTTTATGATTATGAAATATGGCAAATGGATGCCAAAACTACATTCCTTAATGGATATCTCAAAGAAGAATTGTATATGATGCAACCAGAAGGTTTTGTCGATCCTAAAGGTGATAACAAAGTGTGCAAGCTCCATAGATCCATCTATGGACTAGTGCAAGCATCTCGGAGTTGGAATATACGCTTTGATGAGTGATCAAAGCATATGGTTTTATACAGACTTTCGGAGAAGCCTGTATTTAAAGAAAGTGAGTGGGAGCTATGTAGCATGATAACCCACAAGTATAGGGGATCGCAACAGTTTTCGATAAGTAAGAGTGTCGAACCCAACGAGGGGCTAAAGGTAGAACAAATATTCCCTCAAGTTCTATCGACCACCGATACAACTCTACGCACGCTTGACGTTCTCTTTACCTAGAACAAGTATGAAACTAGAAGTACTTTGTAGGTGTTGTTGGATAGGTTTGCAAGATAATAAAGAGTATGTAAATAAAAACTAGGGTCTGTTTAGATAAAGAAACAATAAAGTAAATATAGCGAGTGCAGAAAAGTGGTGGTAGGACTTGCAAAATTGCCCCTAAGCAATTGACTACTTTACTAGACCGATATCAAGTATTATGTGGGAGAGGCCACTGCTAGCATGTCATCCCTGACTTGGAATTCTATGCACTTGTGATTGGAACTATTAGCAAGCATCCGCAACTACTAATGTTCATTAAGGTAAAACCCAACCATAGCATTAAGATATATTGGTCCCCCTTCAACCCCGTATGCATCAATTTCTATGCTAGGTTGAAGCTTTTGTCACTCTTGCCCTCCAATACATAGTCCTATCAACATACAACTAACCCTATTGTGTGATCCACGCGCACAATCATATGATGGGCACCAAAGGACAGCAACATAACCACAATCAAATTAAATCAATCATATCAATTCATCAACCACCGATAGGACAATGAAAATCTACTCAGACATCATAGGATGGCAACACGTCATTGGATAATAATATGAAGCATAAAGCACCATGTTCAAGTAGAGGGTACAGCGGGTTGCGGGAGAGTGGACCGCTGTAGATAGAGGGGGGAAGGTGATGGAGATGTTGGTGAAGATGGCGGAGGTGTTGGTGAAGATGGCGGAGGTGTTGGTGTAGATCGCGGTGATGAGGATGGCCCCGGTGGCACTCCGGTGCCACCAGAAGCGAGGGGGAGAGAGCCCCCCTCCTTATTCTTATTCCTTGACCTCCTCCCTAGATGGGAGAGGGGTTTCCCCTCTGGTCCAAGGCCTCCATGGCATGGGAGGGGCGAGAGCCCCTCTGAGATTGGATATGTCTCTCTGTCTCTCTCTGTTTTTGCGTTCTCCGATTCTACCCTTTCACCGTTTCTTATATTCCCGGAGATCCGTAACTCTGATTGGGCTGAAATTTTGACACGATCTCTATCTGGAAATTCGATTTCTTACAGCGAAAGAAGGGCACCAACTGCCTTACGGGTGGCCCACGAGGGTCAGGGACGCGCCCCCCTACCTCGTGGCCACCTCGGGCACTGTCTCCCGTGGATTTTTCTTCCCAAAAATCATATATATTCCAAAAAAATCTCCGGCAGTTTTTATCCCATTTGGACTCCGTTTGATATGGATATTCTGCGAAACAAAAAACATGCAACAAACAGGAACTGGCACTGGGCACTGGATCAATATGTTAGTCCCAAAAATAGTATAAAAAGTTGCCAAAAGTATATGGAAGTTGTAGAGTATTGGCATGGAACAATCAAAAATTATAGATACAACGGAGACGTATCACCATCCCCAAGCTTAATTCTTGCTTGTCCTCGAGTAGGTAAATGATAAAAAAAGATAATTTTTGATGTGGAATGCTACATAGCATAATCTTGATCATGTAATCTAATCATGGCATGAATATTAAGA
Organism: Triticum aestivum; assembly: GCF_018294505.1. Classification (NCBI taxonomy): domain Eukaryota; kingdom Viridiplantae; phylum Streptophyta; class Magnoliopsida; order Poales; family Poaceae; genus Triticum; species Triticum aestivum. The sequence goes on along the minus strand of NC_057800.1, from coordinate 156,196,122 downwards.
TACGGGTGATTCAAAGCAATAGTCTATCATTTGACATAAAAACAATAATACTTCAGGCCCACTAATAAAGCAATCATGTCTTTTCAAAATAACAAGGCCAAAGAAAGTTATCCCTACAAAATCATATAGTCTGGGTATGCTCCATCTTCTTCACACAAAATACTCACATCATGCACAACCCCGATGACAAGCCAAGCAATTGTTTCATACTTTTGACGTTCTCAAACATTTTAAACTTTCACGCAATACATGAGCGTGAGCTATGGACATAGCATTATAGGTGGAATAGAATGGTGGTTGTGGAGAAGACAAAAAGGAGAAGATAGTCTCACATCAACTAGGCATATCAACGGGCTATGGAGATGCCCATCTATAGATATCAATGTGAGTGAGTAGGGATTGCCATGCAACGGATGCACTAGAGTTATAAGTATATGAAAGCTCAAACTGAAACTAAGTGGGTGTGCATCCAACCTGCTTGCTCATGAAGACCTAGGGCATTTGAGGAAGCCCATCGTTGGAATATACAAGCCAAGTTCTATAATGAAAATTCCCACTAGTATATGAAAGTGATAACTCAAGAGACTCTCTATATGAAGAACATGGTGCTACTTTGAAGCACAAGTGTGGTAAAAGGATAGTAACATTGCCCCTTCTCTCTTTTTCTCTCATTTTTTTGTTTTTTTGTAGGCTTCTTTGGCCTCTCTCTTTTTTTGTGGGGCTTCTTTGGCCACCTTTATTTTGATAACCTCACAAGGGGAAATGTCCTAATAATGATGATCATCACACTTTTATTTACTTACAACTCAATATTACAACTCGATATCTAGAACAAGGATATGACTCTGTATGAATGCCTCAGGCGGTGTACCGGGATGTGCAATGATCTAGCGTAGCAATGACATCAAAAAACGGACAAGCCATGAAAACATCATGCTAGCTATCTTACGATCATGCAAAGCAATATGACAATGAACGCTCAAGTCATGTATATGGTGATGATGAAAGTTGCATGACAATATATCTCAGAATGGCTATGGAAATGCCATGATAGGTAGGTATGGTGGCTGTTTTGAGGAAGGTATTTGGTGGGTTTATGGTACCGGCGAAAGTTGCGTGATACTAGAGAGGCTAGCAATGGTGGAAGGGTGAGAGTGTGTATAATCCATGGAATCAACATTAGTCATAAAGAACTGGCATACTTATTGCAAAAATCTATTAGTCATCAAAACAAAGTACTACATGCATTCTCCTAGGAAGATAGATTGGTAGGAAAAGACCATCGCTCATCCCCGACCGCCACTCATATGGAAGACAATCAATAAATACCTCATGCTCCAACTTCGTTACATAACGGTTCACCACACGTGCATGCTACGAGAATCACAAACCTCAACACAAGTATTTCTACAATTCACAACCACCCACTAGCATGACTCTAATATCACCATCTTTATATCGTAAAACTATTCCAAAGAATCAAACACATCATATTCAGTGATCTACGAGTTTTATGTAGGATTTTATGACTAACCATGTGAATGACCAATTCTTGCCATCTCTCTAAATAGATATAAGAGAAGCAAGAGAGTTTAATTATTTCTACAAAAGATATGCCCATGCTCTAAAAAATCTAAGTGAAGCAAAAGAGCATTCTACAAATGGCGGTTGTCTATGTAAAGAGAAACAGGCAATCCAAACTTCAAATGATATAAGTGAAGCACATGAAGCATTCTATAAAGCCATACTCAAAAGATATAAGTGAAGTGCATAGAGCATTCTATAAATTAACCAAGGACTATCTCATACCAGCATGGTGCATAAAAGAGAAATGAAAACTAAATGCAAAAGACGCTCCAAGATTGCACATATCGCATGAATGAAACGAATCCGAAAACATACCGATACTTGTTGAAGAAAGAGGGGATGCCTTCCGGGGCATCCCCAAGCTTAGACGCTTGAATATCCTTGAATATTTACTTGGGGTGCCTCGGGCATCCCCAAGCTTGAGCTCTTGCCTCTCTTTCTTCTCCTCACATCGAGACCTTCTCGATCATCGAACACTTCACCCACACAAAACTTCAACAGAAAACTCGGTAAGATCCGTTAGTATAATAAAGCAAATCACTACTCTAAGTACTGTTGCAAACTAATTCATATTTTGTTTTTGCATTGTGTCTACTGTAATATAACTTTTTCAGGGCTTAATCCACTTATATGAATCGATAGTTTCATCAAAACAAGCAAACTATGCATCAAAAACAGAATCTGTCTAAACAGAACAGTCTGTAATAATCTGAACATTCACCATACTTCTGATACTTGAAAAATTCTACCAAAATTAGGAAAAATAAAAAATTTGCGTAGAAAGACAGTGCAAAAAGAATCAGAACCATTTGACGTTCCAGCTAAAAATGTAAAATCGCGCACTACAGCCAAAGTTTATGTCCTGCACCGTACAAACCATCAAGCAAATGTAAACATCCAAAAGGCAAACCTTGGCACATTATTTTTATATTTAAACTTTATAAAAGCACACAACAGAAATAAATGACTCCCTAAAACTTCTGGGTTGTCTCCCTGCTAGCGCTTTCTTTAAAGCCATTAAGCTAGGCATATAGTTCTCAAGTAATGAATCCACCCGGATCCCAAGGTATATCAAAGCCAATTTTAATTAACAATGATTTGTAATTTAGTAGTGAGCACAAAGTAACATATATCATACAACTACGAAGTCTAACTCTCTTTCTATGCATCAGCATGTCATAAAAGAATAATTCATGCACACATAGTAAAGGCCAATGCATAGTATAAACAGTTTCTTGCAATTTTGTTGTATTGGAAACATAGAGAGGTGGAGATATAGTTCCTCTCTCATAATAATTCAAGTAGGATAAGCAAGCACATACATATTATATTCATCAAAATTATCATGTGCAACGGTAAAAGGCAACCCATCAATATATTCCTTAATAAGAGCAAACTTCTTCGATATAGTGTAGTTTGGAGAATTCAAAAAGATAATAGGACTATCATGTGTGGGTGCAATAGCAACAATTTCATGTTTAACATAAGGAACTATAGCAAGTTCATCTCCATAAGCATAATTCATATTGGCATCTTGGCCACAAGCATAGCAAGCATCATCAAAAAGGGATATTTCAAGAGAATCAACGGGATCACAACAATCATCATAGCAATCATCCTCCGATAAGCATGAAGGGAAATTAAACAATGTATGAGTTGAAGAGTTACTCTCATTAGAAGGTGGGAACGAGTAGCTAATCCGCTCTTCCTCCTTTTGTTCTTCGCTCTCCTCCTCATCTTTTTCATCCAATGAGCTCATTTTCATCAATTTCTTCTTCCATAGACTCCTGCAAAATATTAGTCTCTTCTTGGACAGCGGAGTAGTCCTCAATATAGGGTTCAACATAGGCATTAGAAGCATAATTATCATAGCAATATTTAAGTATGTCAAAAATTTCAGATTTGTAAAGAGTAGCATCATACTTTTCAATCACAGAAGCAATTTCGTAAGCACCCTTAAAAGCAACAAATTCTTCAATTTGTTGAACATCATAGTAATTATAAACACCCTTAGCATACAAAGATACGATTCCATTATCACTAAACTCACATTGATAGGAAGGTGTTTCTTAGGGTTTTCAGAACAACAAGTAAAATCATATATTTCACATAAATTCCAAGCATAGCATTGCAAACGATGAATTTTATCCAGTAAAGTTTTCCCTTTTTCAGATATTCGGTGTCGCACATAATAAGCATGCTCATCTAAAGATTTTCCCTCAACTAAGCTAGTTGGGGTTTCAGCACGAGCACATAGGGATCGAAGATGATCCAAGTAATAAGCTTCAGCAGTGTGGTAGATTTTGAGTGGTTCTTCAACCATTGGTTTAGTAGGTACAACTAATTTTTTTGGTATTTTGCTTTTCCTACCCATAACTAAAGATAGAAAACAACTAAGAACAGCAAACAAAAATTACTTAGTGATAAAACAAACAAGCACACACGAGAATATTCACCCCACGCTATTGCTCCCCGGCAACGGCGCCAGAAAAAGGTCTTGATAACCCACAAGTATAGGGGATCGCAACAGTTTTCGATAAGTAAGAGTGTCGAACCCAACGAGGAGCTAAAGGTAGAACAAATATTCCCTCAAGTTCTATCGACCACCGATACAACTCTACGCACGCTTGACGTTCGCTTTACCTAGAACAAGTATGAAACTATAAGTACTTTGTAGGTGTTGTTGGATAGGTTTGCAAAATAATAAAGAGTACGTAAATAAAAAGTAGGGGCTGTTTAGATAAGGAAACAATAAAGTAAATATAGCGAGTGTGGAAAAGTGGTGGTAGGAGTTGCGAAATTGCCCCTAAGCAATTGACTACTTTACTAGACCGATAGCAAGTATTATGTGGGAGAGGCCACTGCTAGCATGTCATCCCTGACTTGGAATTCTATGCACTTATGATTGGAACTATTAGCAAGCATCTGCAACTACTAATGTTCATTAAGGTAAAACCCAACCATGGCATTAAGATATATTGGTCCCCCTTCAATCCCGTATGCATCAATTTCTATGCTAGGTTGAAGCTTCTGTCACTGTTGCCCTCTAATACATAGTCCTATCAACATACAACTAACCCTAGGGTGTGATCCACGCGCGCAATCATATGGTGGGCACCAAAGGACAGCAACATAACCACAAGAAAATTAAATCAATCATAGCAATTCATCAACCACCGATAGGACAACGAAAATCTACTCAGACATCATAGGATGGCAACACATCATTGGATAATAATATGAAGCATAAAGCACCATATTCAAGTAGAGGGTACAGTGGGTTGCGGGAGAGTGGACCGCTGTAGATAGAGGGGGGAAGGTGATGGACATGTTGGTGAAGATGGCGGAGGTGTTGGTGTAGATCGCGGTGATGAGGATGGCCCCCGGTGGCACTCCGGTGCCACCAGAAGCGAGGGGGAGAGAGCCCCCCTCCTTCTTCTTCTTCCTTGACCTCCTCCCTAGATGGGAGAGGGGTTTCCCCTCTGGTCCATGGCCTCGATGGCACGGGAGGGGCGAGAGACCCTCCGAGATTGGATCTGTCTCTCTGTCTCTCTCTGTTTTTGCGTTCTCCGATTCTACCCTTTCATCGTTTCTTATATTCCCGGAGATCCCTAACCGATTGGGCTGAAATTTTGACACGATCTCTATCCGGAAATTAGCTTTCTTGCGGCGAAACAAGGGCACCAACCGCCTTATGGGTGGCCCACGAGGGTCAGGGGCACGCCTGGGGGGGGGCAGGCGCACCCCCCTACCTCGTGGCCACCTCGGGCACCGTCTCGCGTGGATTTTTCATCCCAAAAATCATATATATTCCAAAAAAATCTCCATCGGTTTTTATCCCGTTTGGACTCCGTTTGATATGGATATTCTACGAAACAAAAAACATGCAACAAACAGGAACTGGCACTGGGCACTGGATCAATATGTTAGTCCCAAAAATAGTATAAAAAGTTTCCAAAAGTATATGGAAGTTGTAGAATATTGGCATGGAACAATCAAAAATTATAGATACGACGGAGACGTGTCATAGCATTTCTAATATTATATGTGGATGACATATTGTTAATTGGAAATGATATAGAATTTCTGGATACATAAAAGGATACTTGAATAAGAATTTTTCAATGAAAAACCTCGGTGAAGCTGCTTACATATTGGGCATCAAGATCTATAGAGATAATTCAAGACGCTTGTTAAGATTTTTCAAATGAGTACATACCTTGACAAGATTTTGAAGTAGTTCAAAATGGAATAGTCAAAGAAGGAGTTCTTGCCTATGTTGCAAGGTGTGAAATTCAGTAAGACTCAAAACCCAACCACGGCAGAAAATAGAAAGAGAATGAAAGTCATTCCCTATGCCTCGGCCGTAGGTTCTATAAAGTATGTTATGCTATGTATCAGACCTATTGTGTACCTTGCCTTGAGTTTGGATAGTGATCGAGGAGTGGATCACTGGACAACGGTCAAAGTTATCCTCAGTTACCTAAGAGGGCTAAGGAAATATTTCTCGGTTATGGAGGTGATAAAGAGTTCGTCGAAAAGAATTACGTCGATGCAAGCTTTTACACCGATACAGATGACTCCGTGTCTCAATCTGGATACGTATTGACTATTGAGAGTGGGAGCAATTAGCTAGAGTAGCTCCATGCAGAGCATTGTAGACATATAAATTTGTGAAATACATATGGATCTGAATGTTGCAGACCCGTTGACTAAACCTCTCTCACAAGCAAAACATGATCACACCTTAGTACTCTTTGGGTGTTAATCACATGACGATGTGAACTAGATTACTGAATCTAGTAAACTCTTTGGGTATTGGTCACATGGCGATGTAAACTATGGATTTTAATCACATGAAGATGTGAACTAGATTATTGACTCTAGTGCAAGTGGGAGACTGAAGGAAATATGCCCTAGAGGCAATAATAAAGTTGTTCTTTATGTTTCCTGATATCATGATAAATGTTTATTATTCATGCTAGAATTATATTAACTGGAAACTTGATACATGTGTGGATACATAGACAAAACATAGTGTCCCTAGTAAGCCTCTATTAGACTAGCTCGTTAATCAAAGATGGTTAAGTCCTAACCATAGACATGTGTTTTCATTTGATGAATGGGATCACGTCATTAGGAGAATGATGTGATGGACAAGACCCATTCGTTAGCTTAGCATGTTGATCATTCAGTTTTATTGCTATTGCTTTCTTCATGTCAAATACATATTCCTTCGACTATGAGATTATGCAACTCATAGATACCGGAGGAATACCTTGTGTGCAATAAAACATCACAACGTAACTAGGTGATTATAAAGATGCTCTATAGGTATCTCTGAAGGTTTTTGTTGGGTTGGCATAGATCAAGATTAGGATTTGTCACTCCGAGTATCAGAGAGGTATCTCTGGGCTCTCTCGGTAGTACACATCATGATAAGCCTTGCAAGCAATGTGAATAATGAGTTAGTTATGGGTTGATGTATTCCGAAACGATTAAAGAGACTTGTCGGTAACGAGATTGAACTAGGTATGAACATACCAACGATCGAATCTCGGGCGAAAGTAACATACCAATGACAAAGGGAATAACGTATGTTGTCATTACGGTACGACTGAAAAAGATCTTCGTAGAATATGTGGGAACCAATATGAGCATCTAGGTTCCGATGTTGGTTATTAAACAGAGAGGTGTCTCGGTCATGTCTACATAGTTCTCGAACCCGTAGGGTCCGCCCGCTTAACGTTCGATGAGGATTTTGTATTATATGAGTTATGTGTTTTGGTGATGAATGTTGTCCGGAGTCCCGGATGAGATCACGAACATGACGAGGAGTCTTGAAATGGTTAAGAGGTAAAGATTGATATATAGGACGATGGTATTTGGACACTCGAAGTGTTCCAGGGGTACCGGGTACATACCGGGTCACCGGAAGGGGTGCCGGGCATCCCCCCGGCAACTACATGGGCCTAATGGGCCAAGAAGGGGACAGACCAGCCCCTAGGGGGCTGGTGCACCCCATGTAGGCCGAAATAAAGGGGAAGGAAAGAGGGGACGAGAGAAAGGAAGGGGAGCAATTCGGCCTCCCCCTTCCTTCCCTCATTCCTCCTCCTTCCTTCCCCCTCCGGATGAATATGGAAGGGGGGAGGCCGAATTGGGAGGCGCCCAACACTACAAAAAAAAGACACATCCGTGACATTTTGGGCTGAACGAAATTTTTTTTGTCATACATATGACACTTCTATGACGATAATTGTGACAAAACCCGGTATCATCATAGATGTGGTGGGCTCCTACTTCTATGACAAAAAATCATGATAGAAAATGGGCTTTTCGTCCTGGGCAGGCCGGAGACGCAGCTGCATGACATTCTTTGGGGCACCCATGACGGAAAAAATCGTGGTAGAAGCGAGGGGGAGGAAAATTTCGGGGAGTTCCCGGTTACGGTGGGAGGTCGGGGGACGAGCGATATGCGTTTCTCTCGTACACGTACGCGCGTGTGTGCGAGGCGTTGGCTCTAACTGAACCCGAACGAGGTGTTGGGCTCTAACTGAACCCGAGCGATTGCACTGCAGGCTACGCGTTACTGAACCCGAGCGATCGATCGATGGCTGTTAACTGAACCCGATCGAGCGATTCCTTGGCTACTGCTGCTAACTGAAGCGTTGCGGGGGGGTTGGATGAACAGTGAGCGGTGGCGTTGCCTCTGGATGAACAGGACCCCGTGGTGTGGTGGAGGGCTGGATGAACAGTAGACGGTGGAGGGGTGCCCGTGGAGGGGTGGATGACTAGGACCCCGTGGTGTGGAGGGCAGGATGAACAGTAGACGATGGAGGGGTGGTTGAACAGGACCCTATGGTGTGGAGGGCTGGATGAACAGTAGAAGGTGGAGGGGTGGTTGAACAGTAGCCGGTGGAGTAGCGCGCGGTGGAGGCTGGATGAACAAGAGCCCGTGGAGGCTGGAGGAGGTCGACGGTGGATGAATAGTAGCTCATGGAGGCTGGAGGGGGTCGACGGTGGAGATGAACAGTATCCCGTGGAGTCCCGTTTTGCGGTACGCCACACCCCTCCCGATGAACAGGACCCCCATTTCAACCGTAGCGCTCCAACACAAGTCTGTTTCCTCCATTTTGCGGTACACCACACCCCTCCCGATCAACAGGACCCCTGTTTCGACCGTAGGAGGTCCGTTTCCTCCGTTTTGCGGTACGCCACATCCCTCCCAATCAACAGGACCCCCGTTTCGACCGTAGGAGGTCCGTTTCCTCCATTGTACGGTACGCCAGGCCTCGTTTCCATCGCATCTTCCGTCCAAGCCCTCCCGATGAACACGACCACGCATTCCGTTCCGATCCATGAACACGACGACGACGTTGTTTCTCCGTTCTGACCCAGCCATGTACACGAGCCCTCGCCGTACGTATGCGCGAGTAGGCGTTCGAGACCCCGCCCGTATGTACACATACATGGCCGTATTTTCTTTCTTGCACCCTGGCCGATGTACGTACGTGTACATGCTACGTGCGCGCCTCTACTACGACACGTGCACACCTCTACATCGACCAGTATGTACGTACACGTTCGTGACCAGAATGTCAATGCTACGTACGCTTCGACTAGGTGGGTCCCGACTGTCAGGCACTTCCTTGCCTGCGAAGATGTAGCTGGTGGGTCCCAGCAGTCAAAGGCGAATTGTTTTTTTTTTGCCCGGAGCACTTCTTTGCGTGCGAAGATGTAGCTGGTGGGTCCCAGCTGTCAGGGGGGGCGAATCGTTTTGGTTTTTTGCCCGGACGCACTTCCTTGCGTGCGAAGATGTAGCTGGTGGGTCCCAGCAGTCAGGGGGCGAATCGTTTTTTTTGCCCGGACGCACTTCCTTGCGTGCGAATGTGTAGCTAGTGGATCCCAGCAGTCAGGGGGAAACGTTTTTTTTTGCGAAATACGGTGGCCCGTCCGGTGGGTCCCTGCTATCAGGTGGAGGAATCATTATTTTCCACGTAATAAGGAGGCACTTCCTTGCTGCCGCCGTGGACCCAGCTGTCAGCCTCTCCACGTACAGTCCACGTTCGATGGAAGTCGTTCCTTGACCACGTTGACCACGCCGCGCCGAGAGCACCAGGGCGGTGGACGACGGCAAGGCCTAGGAAGGGGACGACACGGAGGCAGGGAAGACTCGGCAGTTGTTTCCCACGCGGAGGGGAGTATGACTGTACGAGGGTTTACTAGTTCGTCTGCTGTAGCCGGTGAATAACAGAGGTGTGGGTGAGTAGAGGGATGGCTAGGCCAGCAATGGGAGTACGGTCGGGCAGTCAGGCCTGCGCGGCAGCACAGCCAGCCGCGCGGAGGAGGGAGCAGGCAGTCCCGCCGGCGCTTGTTTGAGTGGCTGGAGCAGAAAGAGCAGAGATTGAAGAAGCACGACGGCCATTGGATGGACATCCAACAGTCAGTGCTTGTGCGTCAACCTTTTTTTAGGAAAGCCTCAAATCTGTGGAAAACAGCATACAGCCCATCTGCCATTATTTCTAATAATTTACAGCCCATTTGCTAATTCTTAAGGTTTTCTTTGGAGCCCATATTCTTTTTGTTAGCATTACAGCCCATATTGTGGCAACGGTTAAAAAATTATACGAAATTTTGCATATTTCGGTGCGGTCCGAACTGTTTTTAATCCCGAAATTTCGACTCACATTCAAACTGATTTTAAAAATAAATGTATATCAATATAAAATCCAACAAATTCTCCACGCATAAAAATTAATGTCATTTAAAATCTTGAAATGAAAAAAAGATATTTGAAACTAATTGCCGGTTTGATGTGTTTTAAAAATGTACAACCCATTTCTCATTACTGATGGGCCATTTTCTCGGCCAGCCGAATGAAAGCTCTCCTCGTCTTGAAAGATTTGCAGCCCAACAGGCCTGACAAAGCGACTTACTTGGCAAATCACAAAAAAACTGGGCTGTGGCCGTGGACCCAGCTGTCAGCCTCTCCACGTACAGTACTCTTCCGATGGAAGTCGTTCCTTGACCACGCCGCGCGGAGAGCACCACGGCGGTGGACGACGGCGAGGCCTAGGAAGGGGACGACGCGGCAGTGGAAGCCCGCGCGGAGAGGACTACGAGGGTTCACTGGTTCGGCTGCGGTGTGAGGCTGCCGTCGCCGCAGGGCCTGGCCGGCGGTGGGAATAGTAGGGGGCGGTGAGGCCTCTGCGGCAGCACAGCCGGCCACGGGAGGCAGGAGCATGCGGCACGACCGGCGCTGCTTTGGGCGGCTGGAGCAAGAAGACCAGAGGTTGAAGAAGCACTACGGCCGTTGGATGGACATCGTACGGTCACTGGAGCTAGAATCGTTCATATTGACTAAGTTGACAAACCCTTCGTCCCCGTCAACTTAGTAGGCCCACAAGTCAGCCTCCCAGCAAGGTGGGTCCCAGCTAGCCGGGGGAGTATTCATTTTTTGTGCGTAATAAGGAGGCACTTCCGGTGGGTCCGAGCTGACAGCGGGGGGAACGTTTTTTTCACGAAATATTGTGGCCCGTCCGGTGGGTCCCAGCAGTCAGGGGGAAACGATTTTTTCGAAAAATAATGGTGGCCCGTCCGGTGGGTCCTCGCTGTCAGGTGGAGGAATAATTATTTTCCGTGTAATAAAGAGGCACTTCCTTGCGGCTGTCGTGGACCCGGCTGTCAGCCTCTCCATGTATAGTACTCTTCCGATGGAAGTCGGTCGTTGACCACATTGACCATGCCGCGCCTAGAGCACCACGGCGGTGGACGACGGTGAGGCCTAGGAAGGGGACGACACGGAGCCGTGCAAGACGCGGCAGTGGATGCCCACGCGGAGAGGAGTACGAGCGTTCACTGGTTCGGCTGCGGTGTGAGGCTGCCGTTGCTGCAGAATAACAGGGCGTGTGGGTGACTAGAGGGATGGCCTGGCCAGTGGTGGCAGTAGTATGGGGCGGTGAGGCCTCCGCGGTAGCACAGCCGGCCACGGGAGGCAGGAGCAGGCGGCACGATCGGCGCTGCTTTGGGCGGCTGGAGCAACAAGACCAGAGGTTGAAGAAGCACTATGGCCGTTGGATGGACATCATACGGTCACTGGAGTATTGACTAAGTTGACAAAGCTCTCCGTCCCTGTCAACTTAGTAGGCCCACAAGTCAGCCCAACAATATGGTGGGTCCCAGCTAGCAGGGGGTATTCATTTTTTGGGCGTAAGAAGGAGGCACTTCCTTGCGTGCGAAGATATAGCTGGTGGGTCCGACCTGTTAGTGGGGGGAACATTTTTTTCGCGAAATACAGAGGCCCTTCCTGTGGGTCCTAGCTGTCAGGTGGAGGAATCATTATTTTGCGCGTAATAAGGAGGCATTTCCTTGCGTGCGGCCATGGACCCAGCTGTCAGCCTCTCCACGTACAGTCCACTTCCGATGGATGTCGTTCATTGACCACGTTGACCAGCGCCGCGCCGAGAGCACCAGGGCGGTGGACAACGGCGAGGCCTAGGAAGGGAACGACATGGAGCCAGGGAATACTCGGCAGTTGTTTCCCACACGGAGGGGAGTACGACTGTATGAGGGTTTACTGGTTCGTTTGCCGTCGCCGGAGAATAACAGCAGGTGTGGGTGAGTAGAGGGATGGCTAGGCCATCGATGGGAGTACGGTCGGGCAGTGAGGCATGCGCGGTAGCATAGCTGGCCGCGCGGAGGAGGGAGCAGGCAGTCCCGCCGGCGCTTGTTTGAGCGGCTTGAGCATGAAGAGCAGAGATTGAAGAAGCACGACAGCCGTTGGATGGACATCCAACATTCACTGCTCTCGTGTGTTGACTAAGTTGACAGGGCGTTGCGTGTGCGTCAACCTTTTTTTTATGAAAGCATACGCGTCAACCTGTAGTAGGCGCACAAGTCAGCCTCAAATCTGTGGAAAACAGCATACAACCCATCTGCCATTATTTCTAATAATGTACAGCCCATTTGCTAATTCTTAAGAATTTTTTTGGAGCCCATCTTCTTTTTGTTAGCATCACACCCCATATTGTGGCCACGGTTAAAAAGTATACGAAATTTTGCATATTTCGGTGCGGTCAACTGTTTTTAATCCAGAAATATCGATTCACATTCAAACTATTTTGAAAAATAATTTATATAAATATAAAATCCAAATAATTGTCCACGCATAAAAATCAATGGAATTTAAGATCTTGTAATGAAAAAAATTGAAACTAATTCCCGGTTTGATGTGTTTTAAAAATGTACAGCCCATTTCTGGGCAAACCGAATGAAACTCTCCTCGTCTTGAAAGATTTGCAGCCCAGCAGGGCCGATAAAGCAAGTAGGCCTTGTTTGGGTATTTCTTTAAAAAAATAGAACTGGGCTAGCCATTTTCAGCAAGAAAAAAACACAACTGGGCTCATGATGTGGTAAACATAAATAAAACCCTGGCTAGACGGGCCACAGCCCCCGCACAGCCCCGTTGTTACCCTGATCCGTCGCTAAAACTAGTATAAATAACAACTGCTTGTTCCTCAAAAAAAACTGCGCGACTTGCTGGGTCCCTGGTGTCAGCCGCTCGTAGTGTAATTCTCTCGTTTATTGACTACGTTGACAATGGCGTGAGCCCCAGATGTCCAGCCTTTCCTATGAAAATTTAGAGCCCATTTGATGTGCTAGTTCGAAATAAGTTTGTGGGTGCTGGTGGGGGCTAATCACTTGGCTTCTGTAATGCACAGTGAGCTCAAGCAGCCGGCGAGAGTGATGTTATTTCCCTTGGTTTGGATTTGTTACAATATTTCACTCTAAATTAAACGAATGGCAAGCCATTTGCCTTGTTTCAAAGAAAATATGACAGTCACAGCCGAGTTGAAAAGGGCAGGAACATCTAACTCCAGCTTACAAACTGTACAAAAGCACGAGGGTTAATTGTTCATCAGGTTTACAAAAAAAACCAGATTGAAAAGGGCAACAACATCTAACTCCAGCACTGTTTTCGGCAGTCACAGTCAAATGGATCGGTCAGGTCCATAGAATGAACATCCTGGGTCGTAAAATTTACTGGATTATGACCACAATATGTTGTAAATAGAAGCCCGGCACGTTCAGAAGCTCTTTTGCCCACCTGAAACTCCTTTTTTTGCTCTTCGACATACCCATCCGTCAAAACCATGCTGCTGATAAACTTAAGCCTGATGGACAATAGTAACCTCGCATTCAGCAGGAAGAATGTGACAAATCTTGTGTTTGCACGGTTGGCTACATATCGTTCTAGCGTTATTGTCTTCAATCGAATCTCATGAGAAGTGAGAAAATCCCGATGCTTACGAATCCACCGATTGGTTATAACTTTCTTACCCCGTCCTGTTGCCTAAATAGACATGAAGATTGAAAACAGTTAAGGTCTAAAAGAAGAGTGTCGAAAGAGCAACAGCTGAACGGTTAATTCTAGTACACTATATGCGGGCTTCCAATGTGCGTGAAATTATCACCTTTATATACAACTTCTCCAGACATGGAAAGCATTGCAGCAAGCCAATAATCTTGTTCAGATCAAAACTATTCATTTGGATATATAAGATCTTGACAGAATCCAGCACCATTGATAGGCCATCCATGGAGAAACTCTTCATTGAGCATAGAACATAATATTAGTACAAAATGTGTACTCCAAGATGATATATAAATTATGCGCAGAAATTTAAAATGCAGCTTATGGTTACAAGTGTAGATGATAATATAAAGTACCTGAAGAACTGTGGAGCCAAACACCATATTGAAATGAGCACAGAGATCATGTATTACACCCAAGGTCTCCAGTTTAGGCGCAGAGAGGACGGTTATTTGCAACGGTGAATAACTAGAATCAAGGATCAACCTTTGAAGTGAAGGGGCATCTTGGATGATGAGCTGCCTTCCGTCAAAAGAAATTCCAATTCTTACAAGGTTAGGCGACTTTATTTGGAGACAACCGATTCTAACTGTGAAAACAAGCACCAAGCACTCCAGCGCAGGGCAACTGGAGTGGATGATGCTGTGCAATGAGGCCTCCGATATACGAACCCGCACAAGTGAAAGTTTCTTGAGAAATGGGAGTCGAAGGTTTAGTACCAGATTGTCTGGTAGGTAGCACTGCGCAAAGGTGGCGGTGTGGAGAGAGGACGAAAACCCCGAGATGGACATCGGTGCTGAGGGCACAAGTTCATGGCGTTCGGTATGTGGTATGTGATTTCCAGGGGAATAGTAGAACTCAAGCAGCTGTAGTTCTGTGAATTCAGGGGATTCCAGCCAGGCGTCCACCGTGCAGGGCATGGTATGCTTGCTCAGGTAGCATGACGGGATGCAGAGGCTTTGAACGGAGCCCTGGTGGGAGGAGATGATGGCTCTGGGGATTTCAAAATCATTGAAGAGAGATAGCTGACGACAGTCGAGATTAAGGGGAACGGCGCGCCATAGAGGGCGCCACCGAATTGAGAGGATTTGGGTGCGGCAGCAATCCTTGGTGGGGAGAAGCGAGATGATCTCCCCAAGGATGGCGTCCGGGAGATCGCTGATGCGGTCCACCCGAGATTCTACGGGTTCCTGGGATCCGGTGGGGGCGGGGTCGCCGCTTCTCCCCGCGCTGCCGGGTGCGGGATCTACAACAGGCGTCGCCGCTGGCGGGAGCCTCATCTTCTTGGCGCTGGGGTCAGCCGACTCCATTTTCCTCGAGGGCGTCGCGTCGCGCTCACGGATTTGAGCAGAGTAACGAATGACGAGCCTAGTTGTAGTGCGAGCGAAGAAGAAGGGGAGCTGGGGGTTTTCTGTAGGAGTGAGGAAGAAGGGGAGCTGGGGTTTTCTGTAGGAGCGAGGAGGAAGAAGAGCACCCAGGTTTTTTTGGGGGGGGGGGTGTGCTGGGTGTGGGTAGCGCATCTCATTCAGTAAATATATGGGCTTTTGAATTGATTTTACTATTTACTAGTGTGGATGGGCTGTTTTGTCTTGGGACCCGAGAAACAATTACTACTAGTACAGTGGAGACACTCTACAGCTACCCAGAAAAACAATTACTACTAGTACAGTGGAGACACTCTACCGCTTCTGGCTCCTCCTAGGTCATTGAAACGTCTCCCTCTACTGAATGCCGTTATACTTTTGTTCACCGACATGCGGGCCATGCAGCGCGCGGGCCCAAATGCCATCCACCAAATTAGAAGGCAGTATGCAGGCGGAGAGTCACCCCGGTCGTAGCGCGGCAGTAACGAGCCGTCGTATCACAAAACCCCACCTCCCCGCAGTCTAAGTTTGACGGACGAAGCAACCATCATTTCACTCTTCGCTGAATCCCCTTCTCCCTCACCGTCTTCAAGAAAGGCAACACTTGCATCTGCCACTGTTCTTCTCTCCGAACGAAGGGAAGGTAAGCGGATCCGTGATGTTGGTATATTTTTGTTCAGAGGAAAAAAAGAACTTTTGCAAAGCAGTAACCGATCCTCACTCTCTTTTTTGTTTCATTTTCATTGCGATTGTGTTTTCCTTTCAGTGGTCTCCTAGTATTCGTCAGTTTCATGATGGACCAAGGAGAACCAGGCAAAGATCTGCCGATATTGGAGCAGACGCGGGAGGCTGATCCCCACGAGACAGAGAGCTCCAAGAAGATGGAGGCAACCACCGAGGCGACCCCAGATACTGAGATGGTCAATGCCCCGTTTGAGGTTACAGCCCCCGTGGCACTGCAGGAGCAGTTTTCCCCCTTCGAGGATGTGTCCCCCCGCTGAGTTGCCCAAGGTGATTTCCTTCTTTGCCGATCTCGATTGTGGTTTTTCATCTAAGTATGTGGTGATTTTTTTAGAAAAGGAAGTATGTGGTGATTAATAATGCAAAATTTTATTAGCTTCGATGCCATGGTATACGTAGTGGTTTAAATAACTTGTGTTTCTTATACTGAAAAGTAATTCAGAATTTGTTTCTGTTTCAATTAGAGCCCTGATGCAGACAAGGATTGTGTGGTTGTACATGTCACTCGCTATGAGGCGGACGACCTGAATATACGCACTGGGAAAACAGAGTTCTTAGGCTGTTGGATCCTGGAAGCCATTTGCGGTTATACCAATGAAGAGTTGTATTCCAGCCTCACTGTTGTCAGGCGTGTTGTCCAGGGTGTACTGAAGCACAAGAAGTTCAAAGCTACTCCTTCGTTTGTGAGGAATACTGTTCTTGTCAAGCTTACGCAGGAAGATGACGTGGCATGCCTCCACAAACAAGTTTATCAGTGGCAAGGCCACAAGGTTGTCTTCATGAAGGTTCACAGGATTGAGCTGCTGCGGGACGTCCTCGATGATGTTCATGGCAAGGTCCGTCTTGTGTCCAGCCCAAATTAGATCGAGGCATGAAATAGTTGCCCCAGCTAGTGTTTAATAGTAGTTTGGATTGTGTCTAATTATCCGAACCTTGCCTGTTATCGACCCCTCTGGGGCTAGTACTCTGTTTGAATCCGTCTATGGGAACTGCTGCTACTTTTGTGTGCCCGTGAATCATGTGAGAACCATCGTAATTGTTGCCGAAACAGATGCGTCCTCACTAGTTTTTTCATGAATATGGCATGGTAAGACATAAGTTGTCACGGTTTATCATACGAGCAGTGTGTGTTTTGATGAAATAGAGCACTCGTTCGAGAACCGTGCGCCGACGTATACATAAGTACTTGTAAACACTGTTGGTGCTACCCCACTTGTAAGCAGTTGTGCAAAACACGGCACATTGGCTCAGCTCGCTTCAACACTAGGCTATCGACCAGCTAACAATCAACAATCTGCTGTCTGACATATAAGCAACTATGTATCTTGTTACAGTGGTTCATGCAGTTAATTGAGGCCACAATGTAATAAATTCCAAACGTTCACACGCTAGTCCAGCGCTCATGTGGAACACTCACATTAAACTCGTCTTCATAAAAAACTTGAAAAGCATAAGTTCAGCAATTTTATACATCTCAATGATTCATAGAACATATCAAACATATACTAGTTCACAGCAAAAGACAAAGTTGTGAGAAGGTTTACAAATCAGGAAAAAACAAGCAAGGCTTCTCTCTGAGCAAAGGGCCTCCCGGCAGGCTTAAATTTCCTGGAGTTCACTCTGGTTTTTTCTTGTTGCCACCATTCAGGGTTAGGTTCTCTCATTCCAGAATAACCAATTATAATTGTGGTCTCAGCTGGAATGCTGAACTGAACCATGCAGTGTACTGACCAGGTGAAATTCTTGTGCATTCCACTAAATTTAAGCACCGCTATTTGCAGAAATAAGCAGACCACAATGCCTCTTGTCCGCGCACCTGTCCAAAAAACCGCCGTGCAGCCGTGCCAGCTAGTCCTCGGTCCATGGATGAACTGGTAGAAAGTGCATTCCGGACTAGGATGCAGTTGTTTTCGCTCGTCCCTGCACTGCAATCAGGAAGTAAAACGTACGAATCAGCTTCTTTTAGATTGCGTTGGTCATTCTACCTTAGTTACTACCAATGTAGGGATACCTTGAAGACGGGAGGTTAGACGACGGCAACGAGGGATAGCCATCTCATTTTGCGCAGTTGTACTAAAACTGAGGTGTGTGCTTTTGATTGCGCGGATAGAAACGATACGGAGACAGACATCCCGAAACGATATGGAGAAAGTCATCCCTGTTTGCGCAAATAAGAACTACGGTTATTTAAAGAGTGACAGATATTACTACTTTCCCCCGTTTCCTCTTAGAACCAAGTCCTAGATTCATGCTACAGCTTTCCCACTTTCTTCCCTGTTTGAACCAACGCTTTGAGTCGACTGTATGAAATAGCTTTACTTCTAATAATAGTAGAAGTCTAGGTGGCTTTGGAACAGCGGACGGAAGTAGAAAAGGATCCACACGAAGGGAGCTGGGGCAGTAGAGCAAGGCAGGTTTCAAAGGAATATATACCTGAGGGTCGTCGGCATGTCGCAAAGACGGCGTCGGGAGGCCGCATCTTGGCCACAATACTGCAGGGAGGAAGAAGGGGTCGGAGGCCCTCCCGAGCCGGCGCTCTCTCGGAGAGAACGGCACGGCCGCCGATCGGGACGCGCGGGCAGCCGTTGGTCTCCTCCCTCACCGCCGACGACAGCGTGAACGATGCACCTACACCCCTGCCCCGGTCGAGGTTGTCCGGCCGGATTTGTGACCAGCCGTGAGCTGAGAGAGAGTGTGGCCACCTATGTGTTGCTTAGATCTGGAGAGCATGAGAGAGTGAACGAGAGGAACCCTAGTAAAGCAAGCGCTAAGGCTCCTGCTTTTATATATAGTGGAGTGATTTTGTTGTACCAGCTTCAAAAAAATGCGCTCCTACGTGTACCCGCGAGTGGGTGTGAGAGAACTAGTGCGTGCGTGCACCGCTTCTCTTCGTGAGAGTACAATATACTATGCCCAAAGAACGTTCGCCGCAAGAGTAATAGTACAAGTGTGTGACGTGTGAGCTAAAATAAAATGTGCGCGCCGTCTTTTGTTTTTTAGAAGTTCTGAGGGTAGGGTGTGAAGAGCACATATGTGCGTGACGTCTACCTGCAGATAGACGGTGGGTGCGACGTGCGAGTCTGCGAGAGGACTCGGGAGAGTCGTGACTCGTGAGGGTGCGTGTGCGTGAGAGAGAGGGGGCACGTATCAATGCAATGCATGTGTCCGTAAATCATTATCCGACAAACGTTCGCCACAAGCCTTTTCCTGACGAACGCCGTAAGAACCGTTAGATCGGCATCCGACAGTGTCAGTTTTGCCATGTCATTTAACAGAACAGCCACTCCTCCTACACACAAATCTTCCACGTGAGTGTTAGCAACTGCCGTATGCTCCATCCGTTCCGAAATGCAGTGCATATAGCTTTATTGAAAATTCGAACCTCGCAAACTTTTACCGAGTTTTCGTGTACCAAATTGCACATGTAGAATACCATGTATATGTCATTTCATTCATCTTCGAGAGGTAACTATAAAGTTGGGTGAGGAGTCTACAAAGAAAGACCATCGTATCACCCGCAGCAATTTCAAGCATCCTTTAGTGTCGAGGAATATCATAGGAACTCTATATGATATGATTTTTATAGGATTTTTTCCTTTAGAGCCAATTGGTTCATAGGAATATATTCATATACTCCACATTTCAAAGGAAATAAACATGATATCATTTCTATAGCTTTAGAGCCACTTGGTTCATATGAATGGATTCCTATACTCCCTTAATTTCAAAGGAAAATAAACATTAGCGTATATTCAATAGAAAAGTTCCTATGATATGAACCAAATTACATCTCTTTTCTAATCCCTCCTCATAGGAATTGAGATACATGTCATCTCTAGATTCAATAGAAAAGTTCCTATGATGTGAACCAAATGACATCTCTTTTCCAATCCCTACTCATAGGAATTGAGATGCTCCATGTCATCTCTTTCCCTACAACTTCCATGTATACATCTTCTATTCCTAAATAGATAGTACAACCCACTAGTAGCTTTTTTCCAAAACATGCAACTATGGCACAAGAACTATATAGTGTGCCAATAACTTTGAAAGATGGTCGCTGGATGAAGCTAACCCGACAGTGCAGAGATAGGCAAATCCGAGCACTACTGGCCGTTGGATATCATCAACATTCCACCAGATCTGCCACATGTACAATTTAGAAGACTCCATGGTTGAACTTAAGCATAATGCACAAACCTCAAAACACAAGCACTTCTCCTTTGTTCTAGAATCTTCTGTATCATAATTGATTATTTTTTTCTAAATGAATTGCCATTATTTGTTTTTTACTTTATGATTTACTCCCTCCGTTCCAAAATAGATGACCCAACTTTGCACTAACTCAAAGTTAGTGCAAAGTTGGGTCATCTATTTTGGAACGGAGGGAGTACAATGCACAACCCCATGAATCTTAACATTTTTATAAAACTTATTGATTTTGAATGAGATGAACTATAAGAACTAAACGAACATCTACATCATGCATATATGACTCAAAGCTTTACATGCTATAGTGTGTATTTATTCATAATTTGGTTTCGAAATCTCATGCGTTCAATACATGTGTACTCCCTCCGTCCGCGAATAAGTGTACTTCTAGCCTTTGTTCTAAGTCAAAGTTTTAAAATTTTGACCAAATATATACAAAAGAGTAGTAACATATATGACATAAAATTGATATATTATGAAATTACAATTCAAAACGAATCTAGTGATACTAATTTAGTGTCATAAATGCTGCTACTTTTCCCTATAAAGTTGGTCAAAGTTTTAAAACTTTGACTTAAGACAAAAGCTAGAAGTACACTTATTCATGGACGGAGGGAGTACCTTACTAGTAGTTTTGAGTAGAGTAGCAAATTTCACGCGGCCCCGGGTATATCAAAATGCAGGGCCCATGCATCATTGCCTTTCGGTCGAACCTACGTCCACAATTTTTTGTACGTACTATATCTCCACTGGTCCCCGAACCCAAAATGCTGCCTCGTTCCCGTAAAACCAAGCGGCCCACACATATTTAAGGCGTCGGCTCGAACCCGTTTACTACGACGTGGCCCCGCACGCCGTAGTACTCCTACAAACCCTACCGCCGCACTCATCATCGGTTTTCTTCAAGAGGACGAGGGAGAAGCCGATTTGTAGTGGAGGCGCTTTCAAAAAAAAGGATCTGCAGTGGAGACCCCTACCCTAGGGTGCCCTAGGTAGCTGCCGCACGCATCATTGTTTTCTCTTTTCTTTATGCTCTTGCGCCCTAGAGTGAAATGATGGTTGCTTCGTCCGTCCAGCTTAATGCGGGAAAGGTGGGGCTTTGTGATTTGACCCCTCGTCGCTCATTTTCTACTACTGCGGCGCTACGACCGGGGTGCCTCCAATTCCAACCGCTGCTCCGAACTGTAATTTGGTGCATCGCACGTGGAACAAGACGGTGGATGAGCCACATGTCGGCCAAAGGGGTCCTGTTAAGTGTGTCGCCATTTCGTGTGCGGACTGACCCTGCTTGAGTTGCTACGCCAACACGACAGGAGCAGCCTACCACTTGGTTTTGCTCCTTGGTGAATCCCGACTATATTGATCTAAAAAGATACGTGCTGAACTACCCTCTCCGTCTCGGTTTTTTTATTTTTAGGCGTCTCGGTTTATAGGGCCTGCACGTAGTTCTAGGTCATCCATTTGACTAACTAAATAGGAGTTACTATGTCACAAAAAGTATATCATTGGATTCTTAAGCGGATGTAGTTGTATTTAAAAGTCGAGGGCGGGGCTTTTCCTGCGCGGTAGGCGGCGGGGCAGTTCCGCCTAGTCGGTTCGACAGAGACGCGAGAAGACGAGGGAGTAGCTGCTGCAAACGTAGGGCTGTGTGATTTGACAGCGAGTTACTGCTGGCAGGTGGGGCCCCGTGATTTGACTTGCCATTATCATTTTAACTGCGGCGCTACGACCGGCGTGAGTCTCCCAGATTCCTGACCACCTCCATACAGGTGCCTCTCCCAATGCTCCACCATGTAGTAGAGGCTGGCTCTTGCATGAGAGCCCACTTCTCCACTTTTTCCTTGCCTCTCTTTCCTCCACATATGCAAAAATGCCATGTAAAGCGCACTATTGTACTTACTTTTACTTGCTCCTACAGGTGCTTAAGCTTGCCACATAGGCATAAAGTCTGATGTGGCAAGTTAATCAAGAAGAGAGAGACTAGTTTGGTGACCCAAGGAAGAAACGGTGCTAAGCGCGTGTACCTAGGTGAAAAGACAATTTTGAGTCTATAGCTAATTAAATGAAGCAAACTTAGCAACACCATTTCATTGGAAGAGGCCACTCCTTGGCAAATGCAATAAATACACGCGCTTACTAGCACCGTTTCTTCCTTGAGTACGAAGAAAGAGATAGAGAGGAGTAACAAAAAATACACTTATAGCCAACCTTGTTGTAGTATGAGTGACTAAGTGATGACTATGTATGACATGCCAACATCAGATAGCCTAACGCACCGTGTTAAATCTCCAAGGGCGCGACCGCGCGAGCGACGCGACGGTCGTGGTAGGCGCGACCATGATACGGGCTGCTGGCAGCCCTTGGATCTGAGATCAAACGGTCGCATGCTAAGTTGCTGAAAATTTGCAGAATAACCCTCCAGGATAGGATATTCACCCATAGGTCTAGAATCACGCCATGCAACCGTTCGATCTCAGATCCAAGGGCTCTCGGAAGCCCGTATCATGGGAGAATGGAAAGCCACTACCCTGCCGTTCGCACGCTGGCAGTTCGCTCCTACTCGTCCACGCACGTCCTTCAATACTACGGCGGTTCGCTCCTAGTCGTCCCGTCCATTCACATTACGGCAGTTCCACTAATCCTAACCCTCCTCCCAAATCCATGGCGTCCCAAATCTCCATGATCGGCGGTGAGTACAAGGTTAGAACCATCACCGGCGATGAGTTCGACGTCATCTACACCCGTTCTTCCGCGACGGTGAAAGGATGCCTTTCTCGCTTCAGACGCATGTTCGAAAACTCAGATGATGAGTGGGTCGCTGGGCTAGATGTTGAGTACACCACAGTCCTGGGACGAGAGAAGGATCTAAAGGACGAAGAGAGGAAGAAGCCCGCCGTGATCCAGGTTTGCGTGCATGACTTATGCTTGGTCTACCACATATGCCATGCCGACGTTGAGTGCCAGGATTTTAAGGACTTCCTCGGGAGCAACCTAGTCAAATTCGTTACTGTAGACTTTGGTAACGACAAAGAAATCCTGGGTCGGATAGGCCTCGTTGTAGGCAACCCCTTCGACCTCCAGAAGAATCGGCTGGTGCCCTCTCGTCAGCCTTCAATGCTGACCCTGGCAGGAGCCATGGTTCATCCTTCGTACGGTAAACTGGTGAAACCTCCATACACGTTTCATCGTCATGCATGGCAGCGGAATTTACTAGATATAGACCACATCCACTACGCTGCAATGGATGGCTACCTTTGCTTCAATATCTACAAGGGTTGGATGAAGAGCAACAGCCAAGTGTGCGGTTCAAGCAAAGAAGTATCGGCCAAGAGGAATAGGGACAAGGACGAAGTCGAGGACGTGGACGAGGACTCCGAGTAAGGTGGCAGTGTCGTTGCTCATGGTGGTTCTAAACTTCTAATGCAGTGTCTACCGGATTAGTTGCATAGTTTAATTTCAGGTGTGCTTAGTTTAATTTGAGGGGTGTGTTGTGCTGAGCCCCCAGCAGAACTATGTTATGTTTCTTCTCGTTACTTTAACTCTTCAGTATGTACATACTACTAGTATTTCTTTAATTGAATTTAGCACCCCAATTAAGCACGTACTAGCTTTTTTAATAGTACTATATGCATAATTTGGCGACGAGCGCTCTCTATATGTACCACCTTTTTTTAATTTCAAGTTTTGCTCCATGGCGCAATCCATCGATAGTACTACTGTACAAAAGTATACATTTTTTAAAAGGCTATAGTACTATTCATCACATATATAGCCAGTTAAATTCTCAACCTACAATGACGTGCATGCCATATAGTAAACCGATATGGAGGAAGTATAGTAAAAATGAGGTGATTTTACCGAGCGATCGGCGGGGGAGCATGGCCTGTCATGCGGTCCCACGTGTCATGATGTACCAAGGCGATGCGCGTGTCCCTCTTGAGGCAGAAGCGATACTAGTACGTGGTTTGAGATGATGGCGAACTGAAGTGTGAAATAAGGGTTTCTTCGTCCGTCTGGGAAAGTGCGGCATTGCGATTTGACGTCTCATTGCTCATTACTACTACTGGCCGGTACGAGTGGGGTGCGTCCCCCTGCTGTTCTGCACTGTTATTTGGTGCTTGACACGTCGACCCGGTTGCTATATGTCCCACATGTCGGCGACAGGAAGTACAGAATTCATGAAAGGGAGCGTCGACGGAGGAGTATACTACTACAGAATTCATGAAAGGGAGCGACTTAGTTTTGGAAAAATCTGTTTTTACGGAGTATGTACCCACTAGGGTTTATAGGGATCATCTAAAAAACATTCGTTTTTCCGTTTAATAAGTCTCAATTCTACTCCACTATACTAGTAGTAGTACCATTACATGTTGGATTTTGAGGTGCGTTAGATCACCCGACGCAAGCAGTGTCAAGAGGAAACTAACCAATGCATGTACAAGTTCATGGAAATTTAGTGGTCATTCATGCATTCGTTCTAATTAATGCCTCGGTAAACACAACTTCTTGAGAAAAACAAGCGTACTAATTACTTGTGCAAACTACGAAATTAATTTGACCACTCACCGTCTACCTTGGTTGGAGAGATTTTGAAATTGAGCCATAAACTGGAAGTAACTTTTGTCTCGATTACTATTTGTGCCCTTGTATAGATGCAAAATGTATTTTTTTATAGTGGCCTTGTATAAGTAAATGGAGGGAGTACTAACCAAAGTACGTAGTAGGGACGAGGAGTAAACGGAGGGAGTAGTAAAATTTTCTCCTCGGGCTGCGAGCCACCGCGCGCGTGGGCGAGGGAGCGGGCGTAAGGCGTGGTAAGCAAGCTTCACCTCATCCTGCGAGCCACCGCGCCCGTGGGCGGGGGAGACGGCGTACTAAGCAAGCTTCTCCTCGTTCTGCGAGTTGACGGGACACATCAAAAGTACTCCAGTGTATAGAGCCTTGCCTCTAAGGTAGGCCCCACATGGTTTGCCTCTTTTTTTAATTTAACATAACGCGTCAAGTCGCAATTTGTTTGTTCACCCGTGGTAGACGATCCTCCCTCCACCAAGTGGACAACCAGTACACGTGCCAAATTACCACGTGGGCTGCCTTTTTCGTACAGAAATGAGCTCCACCGTGTACCCGCGCGGGTGTGGTTGGGAAAGAGACGGGAGTACGTGCGCCGTGCGTGCACCTCTTCTCTTCGTGCACGTCCCCCACCTACGTGGGTGTGTGTGAGAGAGATACAAACCTAGACATAATGCGCCGTCCATCCCCATGCCTCCGCCCAGTCCGACCACCAGTCACCACCACGCCCCACTCCTCCTCGCCTTATCTCTCATCTTTCTCCCTCCATTTTTATATACAAGGGGCCACTATCAAAATTACAATTTGCAGATATACAAGGCCACTAACACTAACCGATGCAATATTAATGGTGTTTGCCTCGTGGTACAAGCAAAGGAGGACATTAATTATCCCTTGCATGCATGCGGGAGTTTGTAAAAAAATGCATCTTGATGTTCCGTGCAATGCACGGGCATCTTGCTAATCCATGAAAACAACACATGGCAAAATTCCACGGCGAACGAGGGATTTGAATCTGTTGGGAGGGGCTGTTTGGATCTTCCCCGGGGTAGCCAAAATATTGGCGACTACTTCGCCATAGCCGGCACAGGCTCGAGTTCATCCTAACATTGCCCTCTTCTGTGGAGCCCATGCGGGGTCGACTAAGGTCCTCACAACAAAAGGATCCGGCAAGACACCTGCTGTGTACACTGGCGTCGCCTCCGCGGTGGTCTTCATGGGACCCAAGCGGCGGCGGCCTCCCGTGTTCTACTTCTCCTCGATGATGGCGGCGGATGCGGAGGCGCTGGCCACCGACTCGCTGCTCGCCGTGCACCCGGCTTCTTTCGCTGCTTGCATGGCGCGGCCGCCGGTATGGGAGTCTCGGCCACAGAAACGGGAGATGCGGTATGAGGCGGCGGCGTGGACGGCAGCAACGACGCCCGTGCGCCGCTCCTCGTCGAGCAGGCCTGGAGCGGCGAGTTGCTGAACCGCGCGCCGGCTTGGGGCGGCAACTGGCTCCGTCGGGCAAGGGGAGGGAGGTGGATCAGCGAGCTGCATAGCTCGTATCCGGCGGGCTACCCAGCCGGCTTGGATGCGGAATAACTACTCTTCGTAAGCCATTGTAAGAGTGGACAAAATGGTGGAGGAGATAGGGGAGCGGCGGAGGTGTGCGATTCTTGGCCGGCGTTTGGCCTCGTTTAAATAGGAGATTAAATAGACGGCGGACGGGAGGAGCTCGGCCGGCGTTGCGTTTAACGCCGGCCCGGTCATGAACGGACGTGTGTCCAGAGTGGGTTTCTCGGCTTCCACACGGGCGGGTTTCATGGAGGCATTTGAATGCGGCACGGAGGCGTGTTCAGCCGGGCGTGCCGCGAGTGGCGCCCTCGACTCTGACCTAGGACACCGCGCCATTCTTCCACTGACGTGTGGGCTCTTTGGGTGCATGGCCTGCATGTCAGTGACCCAACGCAGGCAGCGCACAGCAGAGGAACCTTTGGTGGGCCAGGGCGGTCAGAAGCGGGCATTTCATAAACCGATGATTGTTCATTGAGTGTGACGTCATCTTTTTCATGTAGATAAGCCTACTATGTTGATAGCCCGTTCGATACGTTGTGATTCATAAAGACCGCTGCAAACATCAATGTTCTGCTTATCACAGATAAGATTGATTAATACCCGTAACAATCCATGTCCTTAACAAAGGGTGCATGCACGTATAGGTTGAACGTGTGTCTTGCGTCGTGTGCTGTGTGCATGCAGGCGTGCGAGTGTTGCGTGCGTGCAAGGGTACGTTTCAGTGTTGCATGCATGGGTGCATACGTGCGTGTGTTCGTGAGTGCATGTGTACGTGTCAGTGTTGCACGCCAGCATGCGTGCGTGTGTACGTGTCAGTGTTGCACGCCTACATGCGTGCGTGTCTTGCGTGCATGCATGTGTACGTGCGGGGTGAGGCTACACGTCAGTCGACTGACTTTTTCATCTCTGGTCATTAGATTTTCCAGCCGTTGGATACGAAATCAAGGGCCTCCAGTTTATCATCAAACTCCACCCCACCCCCCACCCCCCGGAGCCGCCAGCCACCACCGGCCAAACCGGTAGCCCCCGCCGCCCGCGGCCGGCCCGCCCTCCCCGAAACCACTCCCCACCGCCGGTCCGCCGCCGCACCGGCCATCCCTCTAGCCCCCCCCCCCCCGCCGAGCTTTTTCTCCGGGGATCCCCACCCCACCGCCCAATGAACGCCCCAACCGCCGATGACTGCCAACCAGAGGTCTCACGACTTCGAATACCCGCCGACCACTAATTTATTACCATTTCTGTCCTTCATATACGCGCTGACGGGTGGGCCCTATGGTAATGTGCGCTGCTGAGTGTGGACCGTTTGACTGGTCAATTGATCGTGTTATCAACAAATTACGGAGCTGTATGGTGAGCCAGTGACCGTACGATCACCCTAAAATGTACTCCTATTTTATTAACACAGTACAGACTCAAACTACCATTTCTTTCTTTCATATACGGGCTGACAGGTGGGCCCCACGGTTACGCGCCCCGATGGTGCAACACTAGTTGCGCCGCGTGGAACGTTTGACTGGTCAATTGATTGTGTCATCAACAAAATACGGAGTTGTACGGGTGAGCCAGTGACCGTAAAATCATGATATGTATTTGTTTAACACGGTACAGACGCAAGGGCTCATATATACGCGCAAGCACTCACCGCTATAAGCGCACACACGCGAACCCGACCCCTATGAGCACCTTCGAGAGAGTGGGCCAGCATATATGATCTTGAGATTTTACGAAGTCACCATAGGTGCCTCGTAGTCGAGTGGAACGTCTCCTCCCACTGAACGTACGTCGCCGGAAAATACCGAAATTAACACAAGATAAATGCGAGCACCGGGACTTTAACCTTGGTGGGCTCGAGAAACCACTGTCCTCTAACCATCCAACAACATGTTGGTTAGCACGACAAAATGTATGCGGTGACCGTGATGAGCTTATTCTAAAGTCCAGTGACCATATCGTGCTTTCGCTTCAAATACAATGACTGTAAGTGTCGTCAACAAAATACGGAGCACGCATCAAATGCAAAGTCCGTTAGTGTCATCAACAAAATATGGAGACGTATCGTGAGCTAGATACCATTGTACTTGTATGCTTATTCTCTTAGTGGCCGATTGCGTGTGTGGTGTCGTGGCCACATCATTTCTAGTTGTGGTGGGTCAACATGAAGACTCATGGGTCGGTTCCATCCTGCGCCACATATAGGTTGGACCGAGACGTGTTATACGAAGACCCATGTGGAGGACTCGGCGTACAACACGAAGCTACCAGAGTCGCGGAGGACTCTATCCCCACTGGTGATAAGCCGACTATATATGATTTGTAACCCTAGGCCCTTAGTATGTTATACAAGCTTGGGGGCTAGTTCGTCGATAGTATCCACACACGCACAATGCCTGGTATTCACGTGTACTTTGTACACACCCCTATCACTAATATACAGTACCAGGAGTAGGCTCTTTCTTCAACTGCAATTGAATTCTAGCATGTGCATGTGTTTATTTCATATTATCGATCCATAGAGTGAGAGCGGTTTGAAATACAGGCAATGGATGATTTTGCAATTCATATATAAACATTAATTAGTGCACTCCATGTTGTTAGTGTGAAGAACTTTATACATTTGTCACTTGCATGGATACATTCCAAATTGCTAGCTACGAAATAGAATACATGTCGAATTCAACATAAAGTGGGTTTCGAAGATTCGAATTCATAGGAAGTGCATTCATCTATTTGAACTCGAGATAATGGCATTTGTAAATCAGATGTAAAAGGGGGCATCAATCTTTGTTGTGAGTTTGAACATGCTATATATATAGAGAGAGAGAATTCCTTATTTGACCTTTTCTTAAATTTTGGTTCCCTTTTTGGCCCTAGTAAAAAAATTCTTCATGTTCTGGCACTCAAACTTCAGTTTGTTCCCTATATGACATTTCTGTCTGTTTTGGCAACTAACACCGTTAAATCCGACATGAAAAGTCCTTTTTACCCTTGGTGTAGTTTGTGACCAAAATTGTGAACTAGAAGTCAAAAGCAATGGTGATGTGATCCGTTTGTCTTGAATACATTACCAAATGAAACCAAATATGCTATTTAGCACAGCTTTAATTTTAATTGGATAATTGGACAGAACCTCCCTTGTATATTGATGATATATCCCCTGTACAGTTCATATATGCACAAATTATAATATACTTGGAGCAGATTCACATGTATGCAAACTAAAAGTTCATAGAAACTTGGTCCAGGTTCACATATACGGAAATAGTCCACATATTTAGTCCTCTACACACATTCAGGTTCACATAGAGTTCACATATAATAGTCCAGGTTCACATCATGTCAAATACAACACATGAAGGTCACATATAGCACTTACAAAAGCCCAGGTTCACATATATATTACATAAACAGCTCAAAAGTTTCCCAAATGAACCATGATATGGAAAGGGATCCAATGAGAATCACAAGCTAAGCCTCCTTTTGCTTCGTGTGCTCATTGCAGGGCTGGCAGGATTCATTTTTTTGCTATGTGTGCCCATTGCAGGGCTATCATGTGGCACCATAGGAAGGTGTGGCAACTTATCAGCAACCTCTTTGCCTTTTCTTTTGGCATGTAATTTCAAAGCAACAGATACTTTCTTGTTGGCCACACAAATGGGCTGAGTTGTTGATCTACACATACACATTCATGGCAGCACATCATACATCACATATAGTAGCCCAGGTTAACAATAGAACAATGCATAACATAACATAAAATTCAGAAACAACCATAGGTTACCTTTTTGCTACTCTGGATCCAGATTTACTCCCTTTCCCTTTTTCCTTAGTTGTTTTATCCAACATTTGGCTATAGTGAGAAGAATGCAATTAGAATACAAAACCAAGCTTTCATCTAATCTACTACAAAATTCAGAACTAGTTCTTACCTTTTTGATGCTCCAGTAATTGAGTTATCATGTTTTCTCTTTTTCGTAATTGTAGGTTCCAAGCTTTGGCTATTGTGAGAAGTTACTTAGAATACAAACAGAGATTTCATATAATTATGAGCATGAGTGTAAAGTGGCTAACCTTGGCGGAAAGCACATAGAGGCTGCTGGACCATCATCCTCACAAGGCACAATTGATGCTTTGGTGGTCTTTGCCCTCTTCTTTGGTGGTCCTCTACATGAGCAACAAAAAAGTAGTTAACATGTATGGCTGCTTACAAAAAAATGCAAGTGAAGCAAGTTACACAATTATATTTATTACCTCACAGCTAAAATAGCAGCAATGTCATCTGGGTTACCCTTCTTGCATTTATGCCAATGATGCCCATAGTCCTTACAAATAGGGCATAAGTGTTGGCCGCTTTTTCTTTTCTTCTCACTACAGCCTTTATACCTCTCATTTTTATGCCTACCCGCCGTGTATTTTAGTAGTGGTGGAAACATGAAGAATCCATGGTCAGATTTAGGCCATTGGTTCTTGTCAACCATGGCAGGAATTAGTTGGTCATAGGCTGCCCTAAATTTGTCAATGGAGTAATACAAGTCCACATAATTCTGTATGTGTGCATTGATAAGAGATGTGATAAATGCTAGACCATGCTTGCAAGGAAGGCCAGAAACTTGCCATTGTCTACAAGAACATGTCCTGTCAAGCAAGTTGACCACAAACCTAAAGCCGCTGCCTCCCAATGATGTCACTTCAGCGACTTCTTCTGAGCTTTCTACCACCTCCAAGTTTAATTCTCTAGTCTTTGCATTCAACTTCTTAATTATGTGGGGAAGAATCAACCCAACCAACTTCCTTGCTACTTTCCTCCTTCGGTCCCACATGATCATAATCATCTGCCTAACCTTACCAAAGAAGTCGTCCAAGTTCAAGGACTTGTGATGCTTAATCCAATTATTGAAGCACTCAGCCAAGTTGTTTGTAACATAATCCACCTTGGAAATTGTTGAGAACTGACTCCTAGACCACAACCTAGTGTGCCGCCTCCTAAGATATGCAGTTGCCGCTGGCTTTGCTATGTCCATTGCAGCCCAATTTTTTTCAAATATATATGGGTTCCATGAGTAAGCAGCAGCCCAAAGGTGGTCATCAAACACCTTTCCATGAAACTTCTTCTTGAAGTTGGACACCAAGTGAAGCATACATTCCCTATGTTCAGCCTCTGGGAACACTTCTTTTACACCTGTCATCACTGGTTGTCCAGCATAGGTGCATATGGTTAAACCCCTTGGGGATCCTATGGCTTGTCTAACCATTTGCATGAACCAGGTCCAATTCTCATTAGTTTCAGAATCAAAGACACCCATACAAACTGGATACATCCAACTATGGCCATCAACGGCGGTAGCACTAGCCAGTTGCCCCTTGAACCCGCCTGTCAAGAAGGTGCTATCTACTGCCAAGTATGGCATGCAGCCATTAAGAAACCCATCGATGCAAGGCTTCAAAGCAACAAAAATTCTTTTAAATCTGATTTTATCTTTCATTGTGTGATGATCAATGATCACTATGCTACCGGGGCAGCAACTTTCAATTTGCAACTTGAAACTATAAAGATTATCAAAGCTTGCATCCCGATCACCATATAGTTCCTTCAAGGCTAGCAGCTTACCCATATAGACTCTCTTAGAGTTGGTGTCGATTCCATGATGCTCTTTAAGCTTCTTTCGCAATGCCTTTGTTCCTAGAGTTGCATCCTCAATTAGCCAGTCCTTCACGTGCTCACATATCCACCGCTTGTTTGCATTCTTCAACTTCTTTTTTCTTTTTGTACTAGAGCAATCATGACCACAAGGGTTCTTTCTCACCTACAAAAGATGAACATAGAAAATTAGTACTAGAGTAAAGACCATGACCACAAACTAAGCACACATGAGTAAAGTTAGAAAATTACCATTACTGTGCACTCATCTTCCATTGTAGAAGCATATATCCTCCATGGACACTTATCTTCATCCCTTCTTGAACAATAAGCTCTGAACCTATGTGGTGCACTCTTTTCGGTGTCAAACTCAAATTCATGTTTGATTGCATGCTGAGAAAGCGCCAATTTAAACTCTGCCATATTGGGATATTTTCTTCCTTCGTTCATTGGATGATCTAATTTATTATATTCAATGTGTGGTGCATGATCTGCCTCGTGATATTCCTCATCTTCCTCTACTTCAACCTCTGACATGCTCTCATCCTCGCTCTCAACCTCGCTCTCAGCCTCGCTCTCATGATCAGGAACATAGTCTTTGTCCTTTTCTTTGTTGGAACAAGGAACCATGATAAGAGGTACAGGTTTATCCTCTAAATAAATATTTTCCTCATCAACACCAACATGCTCATTCTCAGGTACTGGGTTGCGAAGATAATCATCATCATCATCTTGTTCTATGTTGTTAGGTTGGCTATGCGCATCACTATGCCACTCCGTTATAGGCTCATATGGTTCCGATGGATCACAATATGCAACAAACATGTGCACAACCTTTGTCTTAGAGTGTTTCTCAAACATCAACACCAATTATTGGTCAGATGTTACTTCAGGGTAGATTTTAAGAACATCATCACAATACTGAACATGTGCCACTTCCAAATAACGAGGCGAGTACTGCTCTACGATTGATTCAACCAAGTCCTTATAATTTGTTAAGTCGGAATCAATAACCTTATCAAAACAGAAGCATTTGATATCCTTTCTAGCCTTTTTTGGGTTGCCAAGCAAATTGATTTTCAGCACATAAGTTGAATTTTGATCCATCCTGTAAAAACCAAATAAACTTAATCATGAGTTGCATTTGGGATCCATCTCTAGGTTCAGATTTTGCAGCAAATTATCATCTCTAAATGAAACTCCTAAGTAATTTGTTGCATTTCGACAAATCTAGAAGAGAGGTGCTGCAAATATGTTGCATTTGGGATCCATCTCTAAGTAATCTTCAAAGCCATCTCTAAGTACTCTGTCAAATTTAAAGAAGAGATGCCTCACCCATCTAGACAAGCCGATGTAGCTGCATCCCTCGGTGATACTTGTCCTTGCTCCGGTGTTGCGCCTTTACAACGCAAGGCTGAGACCGCCGCACAGCCGGCCTCCCCACCATGGCCGCCCTCCACATTCCCACCATGGCCGCTTTGCCCGTCGTCAGCAGGTTGGCCGCCCCCCGCCTCCCCACCATGGCAGCCTCGCCCGTCCTCCAGGGGTTGGCCGCCCCCCGCCTCCCCACCATGGCTGCCTCGCCCGTCCTCTAGGAGTTGGCCGCCCCCCGCCTCCCCACCATGGACGCCTTGCCCGTCCTCCAAGAGTTGGCCGCCCCCTGCCTCCCCACCATGGCCGCCTCGCCCATGGCCCTCGTCCACCTCGCCCTCCTCCATGTGCCGCCGCTGGGTGCCTCGCTCGCGCCACCGCCGCTGGGTGCCTCGCTCGCACCGCCGCTGGGTGCCTCGCTCCTCGCTCGTGCCGCCGCTGCGCTAGGTTTAGGTCTCGGGGAGGAGAAGGGGAATCGGGGGCAGAAGGGGGGTTCGTTTTTCTTTTTTTTTAGCATGCTATAAAGAAGGGGTAAAACGACTTTTCCTGTCATAGTTGACGGTGTTAACGGCAAAAATCGACGGAAGTGTCATGAAAGGAAGAAAATAAAGTTAGGGTGTCAAAAAAGGAAAAAATAAATTTTTAGGGCCAAAAAGGGAACCAAAATTTAAGAAAAGGGCCAAATAAGGAATTCTCTCATATATATATATATATATATATATATATATATATATATATTCATACGCATATCTAACTTTTTTTTGCAACCAAGGAGATTATATTTGGAACCATGCATGAACTGAGGTAAGTTGCATATTCTTTAATATATACTCGTGTACAATGTATATTCAAATGTACCCCCTCCATTCCAAAATAATCGTAGCTTTAGGATTTTTAGGAGTAAAGATTTGTGAAGACAAATCCTGAAAGTTCAATTCAAGAGAACTGAAAACGTTAATGCTTCTGCTCCCAAATATTGAACGAAGCGCCAAATAGGCCTCTGGTCACCCGAAACCGCGCGAGACTAATGTTTTGGTGGTAGGAAATTACTGTCCTGACTCTGGCCCGTGTAGCCTATCAGCCCGATGTCCAAAGGTCTAAACCGGGGTAGGTTTGTAACTTCACCAAGACGCCAGAGAAGCATTCATACGCCGTGGGCGCCTACCCATGCGCTCGGCCGAAATCTATCCCGCCCACATTTGGGACACCTGACATGATTGTCCTACCCCCAACCCGCAATATGTCCGAAATTTTAGATGGGGGGAAAGTTTGTAACTTCCCCCAAATTTCACAAGCACGCCTCAAACCGAAACATTGTTCCCCCTTAGTTCCCCGCCTCCCTCTGTTTCCCCATTCATACTCCATGGGCGCGAAAACGCCCTCTCCACCAGCCGCGAAACCCCAGTCTCCTTCGTCCTCCACCCCATTGCGGCCAATCCACCGCCGCCCTCCTCCATCACGCCGGAGCCGGTACCCCGACGTCATCGTCCAACGCAACCGCAACCGCAACGCCCTCAAGGACTTAGCAGCTGAAGCCGAGGCAGAGCTGCCTCCACGACACCGACGCCGACGTGCGCCGTACCAGAACCACTCCGACCACACCATCCTGCGCCTCACTGCTGCGGCTCCACTGTCGCAACCGTCCACCACATCGGAGCTGTTCCCGCTACGCCATCGTTCGCCACCTCGGATCTGCTTCCCCGCCGCCGACAGACGGCCACCGCACCACACTCAACAACTTGGCCATGGGTTCGTCCAAGGCTGCACCGTCCTCCACAACTTCTGGTTTCCGGCGAACAACAAGAAGATCGTCGGAAAAACAGAAGGAGGACACAGCACTGCCAGCAGAAAGAGGTACTCCTCTTCCCATATTCGTGCAAATCTTACGTCTCCACTCACACCGTATTCATCCCACGAAAGAAACTAGTTGAACGCTTCTTACTCCATCTTCCTCGTGATACTAAATGCACAAGGTTTCCTCCCTTTTACTATTTCACCTTTGCTAGAGGTCAGTAGCCCGCCTGGATTTCAATTCAGGGTCAGTCGAACCGCAACTAAAAGAAGCAGCACCCGCTTAGGCGCGCGGAGCACCTAGTCCGCCTGCTCCCCAAGGAAGCGGGGTGTGGGGCGCAGGAGCTGTTTGCGCCCGATCTGGAGGTCGGCGGGGCTTGAATGGATGGCCGGGGGCGGTGCCAAGCACGGTGGTGTGGTGAGGTCGAGGGGAGGGCGCAGGCAGGGGAGGAATACTGGGCCGGTGGTCGCTGGCGTTTCGAGGAAGATCGTCAACACTGACTGGCTGGAGGTAGATGAAGGCGATCTGCCCGTTCTTTGTACATCGGACGGTGCAGAAAAAATGGACTGACCTATTTGCTTTCAGTCGACTGTTATTTTCATAGAATCCTGTAGTAATTTAGTGTGCCATGCATGTTGTAGAGCTATCATATGTCTCCCGTCATTTATTTCTCACCGACCTGCTGTCTGCTACCTTTACACTGTACTAATTGTGCCCATACTTCACCCATACTCACACTATTGTTTTTTTATGCATGGGTATTTCAGACTCTGACGCGGTGTTGATGAATGCAGAAAAGAAAAGACAGAAGTCACTCCAGTGTAATTCGAAGATAAGCACTAAGCGTTCCAGCGCTCTAACGGGTGCAGTGTCAGCAGTTGGAGACAGTAAACGTAGCTCTGCAGTTGATGATCTCAATTGCCACACACAACCATCCCAGGTGCTTGCTTTAACTTCGCGCTGTCAAATGTGGTTGCATGTTGCATATGGTGTCTAGCTTGTATTGCTTCCAATTTGGTTAAATTGCATCTGCTTACTTTACACATTATACCTTTGATAATGACATGCCTTCCTGTTTTCGATACATACTACATATGTCTATTAACCATGTTCGTACATCAAACTAATGCTCTTTTGTATCCCTCGTCAATCACTTATGATGAGACAGTCACCCGGGTGGGTTACTGTGAGACCCCATACTCGTTTAAAGAGTGCAGTGTCATCCTCCCCACATGATTCTCAAGAAACAGCAAGGCTAAATGAAGATAGTCAACGTAGCTCTCTAGTTGATCACCGCAATTCCCCCACACCACCATCGCAGGTGCTTGCTCTTACTTGGCAGTGTGATATGTGGTTGCATGTTGCATACGGTGTCTAGCTTGTAATGCTTCTAATTAGGGTAAATTGCATCTGCTTAGTTTACACACTATACCTATGAATATGACATGCCTTCCTATTTTTGGTACACACTACATCTATGTGTTAACCTTGTTCTTACATGAAACTACCTCTCTTCTGTATCCTGCATCAATCACTTACGATGAGTCACCTTTATTCGTTGCATATTGCATATTATTTCTAGCCTGTTGCCATGTATTGCTTCTAATTTGGTCAAATACATTTGTTAGGGCACCCTTTTAATTTGGCAGAGTGATATTGGTTTCATCTTTCATATGGTTTCTAGCTTGCATCGATTCTAACAAGTTCAAGCACCTTGTGCTTAGTTTACACTTTATACATCATACATGTCAATATGTCACGTCGTCCTATTTTTCATACATATTCCATCCTCCTATCATGCGGTTGCCTTACATGAAAGTAGTGTTCGTTAGTATCATGCATCAATGAGTTCTGAAGAGCAAATTTTATTCCTTTTTCTTGTGGGTTTGACTTGACAAGGCAAAATCAAGAAAGAGGAAGGAAAAGAGTAAGGAAGGCGATGATGGTGGTCCTCTGCAGCAACGTAAACGGAGCATCTGTACCGATTCTCCTTGTACTGATAGTGCATTACAAGGTCCAAGTCTCCGCTCCCCTACTCCACCATCCAAGGTGCTTGCTCTAACTTGGCAGTGTGATATCTGGTTGCATGTTGCATATGGTGTCTAGCTCGTATTGCTCCTAATTAGTGTAAACTGCATCTGCTTAGCTTACACATGATACATGTGAATATGACACGCTTTCCTGTTTTTGGTACATACTATATCTTATGATAAGGCACCTTTAAGTCGGCCACTGTGATATTGGTTGTGTCTTGCATATGATTTCTAGCATGTACTGCTTCTAATTTGTTGAAACGCCATACAGTTTGAACTTGGCAGAGTGATATTGGTTGCATCTTTCATATGGTGTCTAGCTTGCAGTGCTTCTAATTTGTTGAAATGCCTTCTTCTTAGTTACCACATCATAGGTGTGAATATGTCACACCATCCTGTTTTTCATACATATTCCATCCTCGCATCATGTGTTTGCCTTTCATCCGAGTAGTGTTCGTCAGTATCATGCATGAATGAGTTCTGAAGAGCGAATTTTATTCCTTTTTCTTATCGGTTTGACTTCACAATGCAAAATCATTACAGCTGAAGGAAATTAGTCCGGCAGTGGATGATGGTGGTCCTTCAGAGCAACTCAAATTGGGGGTCTCTACAAATTCTACTCCGCCATCCTCCCAACAAGATTCGCAAGACAACACAAGGCTGGACAGTCAACGTAGATGTGTAGATGATGAGCACATCTCCCCTACTCCACCATCACAGGTGCTTGCTCTAACTTGACACTATTATATGTGGTTGCATGTTGCGTATGATGTCTAGCTTGTATTGCTTCTAACTTGAATTGCATTTTCTTACTTTACACATAATGCCTGTGAATATGACACGTGTTCCTGTTTCTAGAACATATGTGTACATGATGAGCACATCTCCCCTACTCCACCATCATAGGTGCTTGCTCTTACTTGGAACTGTTATACGTGGTTGCGTTTTCCGTATGATGTCTAGTTTGTATTGCTTCTGATTATGTTGAATTGCATCTGCGTAGCTTACAACTTATACCTGCAACGATCACTTACCCATAAGACACATTTAACTTGGGACTGTGATGTAGGTTGCATCTTGCATTGTCTTCTAGCTTGTACTGCTTCTAATTTCTTGAAATGGCACTTACGACGAGACACTTTTTACCTGATAGAGTGATATTGGTTGCATGTTCATATGGTGCCTAGCTTTCATTTCTTCTAATTTTGTTGAAATGCCTTCCGCTTACTGTTTTTTCATACATATTCCATCCTCCTATCGTACGTGTGAATATGAAATGCTGTCTTTTTTTGTATATATTCCATCGTCCTATCCTGCGCTTGCCTTACATCAAAGTAGTGTTCGTCTGTATCATGCATCAACCAGTTATGCAAAGCTAATTTTATTCATCTTGTGGTTTTGACTTCATAAGGAAATATCAGAAAATAGGAAGGAAAAGAGTAAGTTAGGGGATGTTGGTGGTCCTCCGCACCGACGCAGACAGAGACTCTCTAGATTTGCCACTGCTACTGCTAATGAAGTTGAAGTCCCAAGTCTACATGATGAGTTCATCTCCCGTACTCCACCATCGTAGGTGCTTGCTCTAAGTTGACAGTGTGATAATTGGTTTCATGTTGCATATGTTGTCTAGCCTGTATTTCTTCTATTTTGATTAAATTGCACCTGCTGAGTTTATACGTTATACATGTGCATATGACATGGCTTTCTGTGTCTAGAATACACTGCATCTATCTATCATACCATGTTCTTACATCAAAGTACTGTTGTTGTGTATCCAACATAGTCACTCGTGATTGGACGCTTTTAACATGGCAGTTTGATAGTGGTTGCATCTTGCATTGATTTCTATGTTGTACTGCTTCTGATTTTTCGAATTGCCACTTATGACAAGACACTTTTAACTTGGCAGAGTAATATTGGTTGCATCTTTCATATGGTGTCTAGCTTGCATTACTTCTATTTTCTTGAAAATCCTTCTACTTAGTTTGCACATCGTAGCTGTGAATATGTCATGCCGTCCTATTTTTCTTGCATATTCCATCCTCATACGGTTGTCTTACATCAAAGTATTGCTTGTCTGTATCATGCATCAATGAGTTTTGAAGAGTGATTTTATTCTTTTGTGTTGTGGGTACAGCTTGACATGGAAAAGTCAAAAAGAGAAAGGAAAATAATATAGTAGGGAGTGCTGTTACTCGTCGGGTGAAACGGAAAAGGTTCTGCCGTCGAGATTCTGCTGGTACTTATAGTGCAGTAGAAGGTCCAAGTCCACCGGCTAAATCTACAAACACAGTATCACCTGCTCCACCAGCTGCAGCATCCGCTTCAACTGTACCAGCGTCTCAACCAGTTACTCGTACGTTTGCTCCGGAACTGGCCAGTTCCCAAGCTGCCTTCACACCTAACACTACTTCCGAAGCACTGCTGACACAACAGGACTTGGCAAGATCAGATGAACCTCATGAGCATCAACACCAAGACGGTACCTGACCGAGTCAAGTTGCAGTTGCATGCTCCTTTATATGTACTCTCACAGTTTGATGTACACTAACACTTTCCATATTCGTTGTTGAACTAGCACCATGGCGCAAGCGGAAACAGACATCAGGGATAATGCTTGACAGATTAACAAAATCTAAAGGAGGAAGAATGGAGATCCATTTTGAGGTAGGTTTAAAAAGGCCACGTGATGCTACAGAGTCTGCCAAGTTAGTATCAGAGGCAGCCGTTGCCGTTAGGTGTCATGCACGTATCCTCCCAACGTGGATCCAGTACAGGAATGAGAAAGACAATACCCAGTTTAACACCTTCCTTGACCATTTATCCGTAAGTAATGTTATTCATCGCAATTAGTAATATTGTCTTGCTCTGTCCCATACTTTCTAGCTTCCTCCTAATAAGACTCACATTCTTTTTTCAACAGATGAGGTTCAAGTTGGATCCGAAAGATGATGCAACTAGACAAGCATGCACTCATGTTTTTCAGTCTGCTCTGCGACAGTATCGTACCACCTTAGAAAATCTCACTTTGAAGGCAAGGCTAACAATGAAATCGCCCAAACATCTCCAGTGGAATATATTACAGATGAAGACTGGACAGCCCTCGTTAAACATTGGTCTGATCCAAAGTATCAGGTAGGCTATATGTATTTGATCAGACCACATATTGAACTTGTATTTATGTATGTGCCTTACAAGTGTATCTTCTTCTAGGCTAATTGTTTGAAGAACAAAACCAACCGTTCTAAAGTGAAATTCCAACATACCACAGGATCTCGTAGCTATATTGCACACTGCGAGGCTCTTGTAAATAGCTGCTACTTCCTTCTTTTTTGTGCCATATTATCGTATCTATATTGACTTGTTCCAAATACAGAGGAAATCCCGTGCGGACCAAAAAGAACCTGAACCGAATGCAGTGCAAATCTTCAAGGATTGCCACACCAGCAAGATGAAGGGCATGAGCACACCAGTTCAAGCCGCTGTTGTAAGTCCTTACTCCTCCTGCCTTGAACTGATTGGTACTGTGATGTGTTCATTTAACTACTTGGTTTGCAGCCAATGTCAGTTACTCTGTTCACTTTTATTCACAGTTGTCTTAACGTATCATTTCACCTTACATGGTTTAAAAGAGATGAAGGATATTCTTTTGGTCTTGATCTGTAATCTAGTTGTTATGTTCATGTGCGCACACAATGATAAAATAGCCTGTTTGTTTTATATCTGTTTGCCCATGATATGAATGATGTCATACTATGTTCATCCTACTTTAAACCATGTCTCTTTATCCTTAGATGTCAACGAATGTGAGGAAATAGACAATACAGTAGGCATGCTACATGGAC
The DNA here is from genome assembly GCF_018294505.1 of Triticum aestivum. Lineage (NCBI taxonomy): Eukaryota > Viridiplantae > Streptophyta > Magnoliopsida > Poales > Poaceae > Triticum > Triticum aestivum. Next base: position 156,155,043 of record NC_057800.1, on the reverse strand, counting down.
ATATGTTCCGAAAGTGATTTTTATTATGTAGTTGGCACTACAATACATGCTAATGTATTACAGTAGTTCACCAAAATAAGTTATGTATAAATGTTTAACCTACTTTGTTTGTTTTTGTCTCATTAGTAACTTATCTGCTACACTAATCTACAAGTTCAAACTTCCAGGAAGCTATGGAACAAATGATTGAACGGTCACAACCACCGAAGGTGACGAGGCTACTACAGGCACAATGTCACCTCTTGCTGCAGTGCGTCAGTATCTCTCCACTAACATTGCAAAAAGCACCTTCCTGCGTAATTCTGGGTTGGTTGTCAAGGTAACCTCGTCCAAATCGCCTACTGAATAAAATCTTCCTGCTAGACAGAGTGATATATCTGTGCTCCAGACACAAGTCCAATCCCTAATGGACGTTGTTTCGGAAACAAGAATAGTGGTTGAGAAATGTCGTCAAGATATGAATGGTTTTGAAACCAGACTATCAGACATTCGCTTTGTTGTTCAAGAGCAATGGAGGAAAAAAGGTGGAGATCGTGCTGCTCCATCAGATTCTACAGCCTGAAACATTAGCACTCAGGTAAAATGATTTGTGCTTCTATAGATTTGATGGTGCTTTTATCTGGAAGGACTGTAAACTTTATGCCAACAGGCCTTTTGTTGTATGGTTGGAATTTATTTTGTTTTGATACAAGATTTATGATGTTGCCTCAGGCTGCAGTAATTACAACGCTATTTTTGTATAGTGTAGGTTTATCTTAGTAATGTATTCGGCCGAAACCTTCGTAGGAGCCCAACATGCCAACATTCATTGGGCCCATTCCAATTGGGCTAAAAACGATTACGGGCCGAAATTGGCATGTAGCCCACTAAAAATATCTAGGCCTAAATCAGCATAAGCTTTCATATTTTTCTGGTAGGCCTGTGCCCATAGTGGGCCTTTAACAGGCCTAAACATAATTTGTGCCCTCAGTAAAAATAGGCCATTTACAGGTGTAAATATCTCGAGCCCATAAAATACATGGGCCTTTAATAGACTGAAAGTGAGATTGGTCCCTGATTGTGCCAAATAACCCACTGGACTTTAACAGGCCGAAATTCGGACGGGCCGTAAATGCACCGACCTAATACACGGGCCTTTAACAGGCCGGAACTTCGGGCTAGATTATCGTCATTTTTATATGGGCCATTAATGGGCCCGATATGACGTTGGTCCACATATGGCCCATGGTTTACGTCCGGCGTTAACAGGCCGAAAATGACAACAGGCCGAAAGTGGCCCAAAGCTATAGTGGGCCTTTAGACAGGCTGAATGTTAAACATGTCCTTTAGCTGGGCCTTTAGACAGGCCGAATGTCAAACATGTCCTTTAGCTGGGCCTTTAGACAGGCTGAATGTTGGGCCTTTTGCTGGGCCGGCCCATTATGGTCGGCGGAATCTAGTGGGCCTTTAGCTGGGCCGGCCCATTGTGGTCTGCAAAATCTTGTGGGCCTTTAGCTGGGCCGGCCCATTATGGTCTGCAAAATCGTGTGGGCCTTTAGCTGGGCCGGCCCATTATGGTCCGCTAAATTTTGTGGGCCTTTAGCTAGGCCATCCCATTATGGTCCGCTAAATCTTATGGGCCTTCGGTTGGGCCGGCGCATTTAATCTTTGTGGGCCACTTTTGGGCCGGTCCACGTGTCAACATATCATAGGCCCATCTCGACCGTTGGATGAGTGACACCTGTGCCAACACGGAGCTGACGCGTGGATCCGTCAGCCAATGAGAATTTTACACGTGGAAAATCGGCATTGGTCGTGGCTGTTAACGGGTTATTAGATCCAAAATCCGACCCGATAGCTTAACGGCGTTCCGTTACGGTGGATGCCACGTGTCGGTCACCCTTGACGAGAGCACTTCTGTGATGCGCGATTTATCATCATGGAAGTGGACACTTCCGTGATGATAATTTTGGCAATGTCATGGAACACATCTACGACAGAACAGGTATGACTATCTTGATTCTGTCATAAATTTGTCATGGATGTACATGCATGACAGAAAACGCGACCTACTGTGACAAACACGTATCATCACGGAAGTGTACTTTTTTCTAGTGCAAGTAGGATTCCTCCTACTTGGGACACCCCCTTGGCTGCCTCTCCTCCCCTCCAACCTATATATACGAGGGGGGCACCGCTAGAACACACAACAACGACTGTTAGCCATGTGCGATGCCCCCCTCCAAAGTTTACGCCTCCAGTCATATTATCGTAGCGCTTAGGCGAAGCCTTGCGCCGATCACTTCATCATAACCGTCACCACGTCGTCATGTTGACGGAACTCATCTACTTCCTTGGCACTCTGCTGGATCAAGAGTTCGAGGGATGTCATCGAGCTGAATGTGTGCAGAACTTGGAGGTGCCATACGTTCGGTGCTTGATCGGTCAGAACAAGAAGAAGTTCGACTACATCAACCATGTTGTCAAACACTTCCGCTTTCAGTCTACGAGGGTACGTGGACACACTCTCCCCCTCTCATTGCTATGCATCTCCTAGATAGATCTTGCGTGAGCGTAGGAATTTTTTTGAAATTGTATGCTACATTCCCCAAAAGTATGAGGTCTGATGAGTGTTGAGGCTCGTGGCAGGTATCATTATTTTCTGACCTTCACAGATAATTTGAGTAGATATGGGTATATCTACTTAATGAAACACAAGTCTGAAACATTTGAAGGGTTCAAAGAATTTTAGAGTGAAGTGGAGAATCATCGTAACAAGAAAACAAAGTTTCTATGATCTGATCGTGGAGGCGAATATTTGAGTTACGAGTTTGGCCTTCATTTAAAACAATGTGAATAGTTTCACAACTCATGCCACATGTAACACCATAGCGTAATGGTGTGTCCAAACGCTGTAACCATACTTTATTAGATATATGGTGCGATCTATGATGTCTCTTACTGATTTACCAATATTGTTTTGGGGTTATGCATTAGAGACATCTGCATTCACTTTAAATTGGGCATTGTCTAAATCCATTGAGACAACACCGTATGAATTGTGGTTTGGCAAGAAACCTGAGCTGTCGTTTCTTAAAGTTTGGGGTTGCCATGCTTATGTGAAAAAGCTTCAGCCTGATAAACTCGAACCCAAATCGGAGAAGTGTGCCTTCATAGGATACCCAAAAGAAACTGTTGGGTACACCTTCTATCACAAATCTGAAGGCAAGCTCTTTCTTGTTAAGAATGGGTCCTTTCTAGAGAAGGAGTTTCTCTTGAAAGAAGTGAGTGGGAGGAAAGTAGAACTTGATGAGGTAATTGTACCTTCTCTCGAATTGGAAAGTAGTTCATCACATAAAACCGTTCCCGTGATGCCTACACCAACTGCAGAGGAAGATAATGATAATGATCATGAAACTTCGGATCAAGTTACTACCGAACCTCGTAGGTCAACCAGAGCATGTTCTGCACCAGAGTGGTACGGTAATCCTATTCTGGAAGTCATGTTACTAGACCATGATGAACCTACGAACTATGAGGAAGCGATGATGAGCCCAGATTCCGATAAATGGCTTGAGGCCATGAAATCTGAGATAGGATCCATGTATGAGAACAAAGTGTGGACTTTGGTTGACTTGCTCGATGATCTGCAAGCTATAGAGAATAAATGGATCTTCAAGAAGAAGACTGACGTTGATGGTAATGTTACTGTCTACAAAGCTCGACTTGTCGCGAAAGGTTTTCGACAAGTTCAATATGATGCAACCAGAAGGTTTTGTCGATCCTAAAGGTGCTAACAAAGTGTGCAAGCTCTAGCAATCCATTTATGGACTGGTGCAAGCATCTCGGAGTTGGAATATACACTTTGATAATGTGATCAAAGCATATGGTTTTATACAGACTTTTTGGAGAAGCATGTATTTACAAGAAAGTCAGTGGGAGCTCTGTAGCATTTCTAACATTATATGTGGATGACATATTGTTGATTGGAAATGATATAGAATTTATGGATAGCATAAAAATGATACTTGAATAAGAGTTTTTCAATGAAAGACCTCGGTGAAGCTGCTTATATATTAGGCATCAAGATCTATAGAGATAGATCAAGACGCTTAATTGGACTTTCACAAAGCACATACCTTGATAAAGTTTTGAAGAAGTTCAAAATGGATCGGTCAAAGAAAGGGTTATTGCCTGTGTTATAAGGTGTGAAGTTGAGTCAGACTCAATGCCCGACCATAGCAGAAGATAGAGAGAAAATGAAAGTCATTCCCTATGCCTCAGCCATAGGTTCTATCATGTATGCTATGTTGTGTACTACACGTGATGTGTGCCTTGCTATAAGTTTAGCAGAGAGGTACCAAAGTAATCCAGGAATGGATCACTGGACAGCGGTCAAGAACATCCTGAAGTACTTGAAAAGGATATGTTTCTCATTTATGGAGGTAACAAAGAGGTCATCATAAATGGTTACGTCGATGATAGTTTTGACACTGATCCAGATGACTCTAAGTCACAAACCGGATATGTATTTATATTGCATGGTGGAGCTGTCAGTTGGTGCAGTTCGAAGCAAAGCATCATGGTGGGATCTACGTGTGAAGCGGAGTACATAGCTACTTCTGAAGCAGAAGCAACGAATGAATGAGTCTGGATGAAGTAGTTCATATCTAATCTAGGTGTAATACCTAGTGCATCATCTCCAATGAAAATCTTGTGTGACAATATTGGAGCAATTGCCTTGGCGAAGGAATCCAGATTTCACAAAAGAACCAAACATATCAAGAGATGCTTCAACTCCATTTGTGATCAAGTCAAGAAGGGAGACATAGAGATTTGCAAAATACATACGGATGTGAATGTGGTAGACCCGTATGCTGAGCCTCTTCCACGAGCAAAACATGATCAGCACCAAGACTCCATGGGTGTTAGAATCATTAGAATGTAATCGAGATTATTGACTAGTGCAAGTGGGAGACTAAAGGAAATATGCCTTAGAGGCAATAATAAAGTTGTTATTTATATTTCCTTATATCATGATAAATGTTTATTATTCATGCTAGAATTGTATTAACTGGAAACTTGATACATGTGTGAATACATAGACAAAACACGGTGTCCCTAGTAAGCCTCTACTAGACTAGCTCGTTAATCAAAGATGGTTAAGTTTCCTAGGAAGCCTTGCAAGCAATGTGACTAATGAGTTAGTTGCGGGATGATGTATTACGGAATGAGTAAAGAGACTTGCTGGTAACAAGATTGAACTAGGTATGAAGATACCGACGATCGAGTCTCGGGCAAGTAACATATCGATGACAAAGGCAGTAACGTATGTTGTCATTATGGTACGGCCGATAAAGATCTTCGTAGAATATGTGGGAACCAATATGAGCATCCAGGTTCCGATGTTGGTTATTAACCGGAGAGGTGTCTCAGTCATGTCTACATAGTTCTCGAACCCGTAGGGTCCGCGCGCTTAACGTTCAATGATGATTTTGTATTATATGAGTTATGTGATTTGGTGACGGAATGTTGTTCGGAGTTCCGGATATGATCACGGACTTGATGAGGAGTATCGAAATGGTCGAGAGGTAAATATTCATATATAGTACGATGATATTCGGACACCGGAAGTGTTCCGGGGGCACCGGGTACATATCGGGTGATGACCCACAAGTATAGGGGATCTATCGTAGTCCTTTCGATAAGTAAGTGTGTCGAAACCAACGAGGAGCAGAAGGAAATGATAAGCGGTTTCCAGCAAGGTATTCTCTGCAAGTACTGAAATAAGTGGTAACAGATAGTTTTGTGATAGGATAATTTGTAACGAGCAACAAGTAACAAAAGTACATAAAGTGCAGCAAGGTGTCCCAATCCTTTTTGTAGCAAAGGACAAGCCTGGACAAACTCTTATATAGAGAAAAGCGCTCCCGAGGACACATGGGAATATCGTCAAGCTAGTTTTCATCACGTTCGTATGATTTGCGTTCGGTACTTTGATAATTTGGTATGTGGGTGGACCGGTGCTTGGGTACTGTCCTTACTTGGACAAGCATCCCACTTATGATTAACCTCTATTGCAAGCATCCACAACTACAACAAAAGTATTAAGGTAAACCTAACCATAGCATGAAACATATGGATCCAAATCAGCCCCTTACGAAGCAACGCATAAACTAGGGTTTAAGCTTCTGTCACTCTAGCAACCCATCATCTACTTATTACTTCCCAATGCCTTCCTCTAGGCCCAAATCATGGTGAAGTGTTATGTAGTCGACGTTCACATAACACCACTAGAGGAGAGAAAACATACATCTCATCCAAATATCGAACGAATACCAAATTCACATGACTACTAATAGCAAGACTTCTCCCATGTCCTCAGGAACAAACGTAACTACTCACAAAGCATATTCATGTTCATAATCAGAGGGGTATTAATATGCATATAGGATCTGATCATATGATCTTCCACCAATTAAACCAACTAGCATCAACTACAAGGAGTAATTAACACTACTAGCAACCTACTAGCACCAATCCCGGACTTGGAGACAAGAATTGGATACAAGAGATGAACTAGGGTTTTGAGAGGAGATGGTGCTGATGAAGATGTTGATGGAGATTGCCCTCTCCCGATGACAGGAGCGTTGGTGATGACGATGGCGATGATTTCCCCCTCCCGGAGGGAAGTTTCCTCAGCAGAACAGCTTTGCCGGAGCCCTAGATTGGTTCCGCCAAGGTTCCGCCTCGTGGCGGTGGAGTTTCGTTCGAGGAGATGTCTTCTGATTTTTTTCTCATCGAAAAACTTCATATAGCAGAAGATGGACATCGGAGGACCACCAGGGGGCCCACAAGGTAGGGGGCGCGCCCCCCACCCTCGTGGGCAGGGTGTAGCCCCCCTGGTGAACTTCTTGTGCTCAGTATTTTTTATATATTCTGAAAACATCTTCCGTGAAGTTTCAGGACTTTTGGAGCTGAGCAGAATAGGTCTCTAATATTTGCTCCTTTTCCAGCCCAGAATCCCAGCTACCGGCATTCTCCCTCTTTATGTAAACCTTGTAAAATAAGAGAGAATAGGCATAAGTATTGTGACATAATGTGTAATAACAGCCCATAATGCAATCAATATCGATATAAAAGCATGATGCAAAATGGACGTATCAACTCCCCCAAGCTTAGACCTCGCTTGTCCTCAAGCGAAAGCCAAAATTGAAAAATATGTCCACATGTTTAGAGATAGAGGTGTCGATAAAAATAAAATATGGACATGAGGGCATCATGATCATTCTTAGAACAACAACTTATATAATTCTTGTCATATGATTTCTTATGCTAGAGTAATAATTCAATCACAATTTCAAGTATGAATCGTAAACTTCATTGAAAACTAACAAACTATAATCTCAGTCATTGGAGCAATTGCAATTTATCATAACATAGGAAAGAGTCAATGTATAAGAGCTTTTCAGCAAGTCCACATACTCAACTATCATATAATCTTTCACAATTGCTGACACTCACGCAATACTTATGGGTATGGAGTTTTAATCGGACACAGAGAAAGATAGGGGCTTATAGTTTTGCCTCCCAACGTTTTACCTCAAGGGTAATGTCAACAATAATAGTTCATGAAAACTCACATCCAATTAGCCATATATACCAGGATCTTTCCAACATACTGTGCTTGCCAAAGGATAAAATGTAAAAAGGAAGGGTGAAGATCACCATGACTCTTATGCAAGGTAGGAGATAAAAGTAAAAGATAGGCCCTTCGCAGAGGGAAGCAGAGGTTGTCATGCGCTTTTATGGTTGGATGCACAAAATCTTAATGCGAAAGAACGTCACTTTATATTGCCACTTGTGATATGGACCTTTATTATGCAGTCTGTCGCTTTTATTTCTTCCATATCACACGATCGTATAAAGCTTATTTTCTCCCACACTAATAAGTCATACATATTTAGAGAGCAATTTTTATTGCTTGCACCGATGACAACTTACTTGGAGGATCTTACTCAATCCATAGGTAGGTATGGTGGACTCTCATGGCAAAACTGGTTTAAGGGTATTTGGAAGCACAAGTAGTATCTCTACTTGGTGCGATGAATTTGGCTAGCATGAGGGGGAAAGGCAAGCTCAACCATGTTGGATGATCCATGGCAATATAATTTATCTCAAATGTAAGAAAACATAACCCATTACGTTGTCTTCCTTGTCCAACGTCAACTCTTTAGCATGTCATATTTTAATGAGTGCTCACAATCATAAAAGATGTCCAAGATAGTATATTTATATGTGAAGATCTCTCTTTCTTTATTACTTCCTATTAATTGCAACGATGACCAAAACTATGCTTGTCAACTCTCAACAACTTCTATTCATCATACTTTTTCTATGTGAGCTCATTACTCTCCATAAGATCCATATGATCTCTTTGTTTCCTTTTTATTATTTTTCTTTTCTTTTATTCACTTAGGATCATGGAAAAATAATCAAGCCCTTGACTCAACACTAATCTTTATTATATATATATAGCTCGCGGACTCGGTTACATAGAGGAATTATAAAGCAAAACTCACAACTAGATCATACTAAGAACTTTTATTCTACTACATCAAGATATTACCAAAAGAATCGAACTAAGAAACACGGTAAAGATAAAAGTGATGGTGATACGATACCGGGGCACTCCCCCAAGCTTGGCAGTTGCCAAGGGGAGTGCCCATACCCATGTGATTATGTCTCTCTTTTCGGGGATGGTGATGTGATATTCTTGGCGATGATGCCCCTCAGGATACGATTCTCCTCCTCGAGCTTATTGACTTGCTGCTTGAGGTCCATTATTTCCTTTCAGAGTTTTCCTGTAACAGCCAAAGCTCCCTGCACCCAAGGGTGCTGCATAGCTGCGGGAGAACCAGTGACACTCTTTTTCATATTCTCATAAGAAATAAATCTAACATTGGAAGGGATAACCGAGTTTGGAATAGCCGAGCTCTGCAGTTCTCCCATTGTGAATCCAGCTCGGAAGCGGGAAGTGACTTCTCGATCCACTTCCATGGCATCTATCCTCTTCAAATCAGCCTCCATCTCTTCCTCCGTGGCTGGCCCAAAGAGGTCAAATTGTTGTTTGTCATTGATCTCGGTGCCGGATGAGACACCCGGCTCTCCCCGACTGACTCTTGCGAAGACATCTTGCTCTAATCTGTAGCAGCAACAGCTCGAACACAAACAGAGGATAATTGCGCGATACGGGAATCAAAACCCCCGGGAGATTATATAATGAATTTTTACGGACCAAAATATGTGTCGTGTACAAAAACGGAGTCCGGAGAGCGCACGAGGTGCCCACGAGGTAGGGGGTGCGCCCAGGGGGTAGGGCGCCCTCCACCCTCGTGGAGCCCTCGTGTCCTTCTCGTACTACTTCTTATTTTTCTATTTTTCTAAATATTCCAAAACGGAGAAATATTGCCTTAAAAACTGTTTTGGAGTCGGTTTACTTACCGTACCACATACCTATTCCTTTTCGGAGTCTGAAACATTCCGAAAAGTGTCCCTTATGTATTCCTCCGGGGTTATGGTTTCAATAACATTGGTTTCAACATTTATGGGATTACCTGAGATATAATGTTTGATTCTTTGACCATTCACCACCTTCGTATTTGTGCCTTCGAAGTTGTTGATTTTTATGGCACCGGAACGATAGACCTCCTCGATAACGTAAGGACCTTCCCATTTAGAGAGAAGTTTTCATGCAAAAAAATCTTAAACGAGAGTTGTATAGCAATACATAATCACCTACATTAAACTCTTGCTTTTGTATCCTTTTATCATGCCATCTTTTAACTTTTTCTTTAAACAACTTGGCATTTTCGTAGTTTTGGGTTCTCCATTCATCGAGTGAGCTAATATCAAATAACTTCTTCTCACCGGCAAGTTTAAAATCATAATTGAACTCTTTAATAGCCCAATATGCCTTGTGTTCTAGTTCGAGAGGTAAGTGACATGCTTTTCCATAAACCATTTTTATACGGAGACATACCCATAGGATTTTTATATGCAGTTCTATACGCCCATAAGGCATCATCAAGTTTCTTGGACCAATTCTTTCTAGATCTATTAACAGCCTTTTGCAAAATTAATTTGAGCTCTCTATTACTCAATTCTACTTGACCACTAGACTGAGGGTGATAAGGGGATGCAATTCTTTGATTAACATCATACTTAGCAAGCATTTTACGGAAAGCACCATGAATAAAATGTGAACCACCATCAGTCATTAAATATCTAGGGACTCCAAATCTTGGAAAAATAACTTCTTTAAGCATTTTAATAGAAGTGTTATGATCAGCACTACTAGTTGGAATAGCTTCTACCCACTTAGTAACGTAATCAACAACAACTAAAATATGTGTATATCCATTAGAGGAAGGAAAATGTCCCATATAGTCAAAGCCCCAAACATCAAATTGTTCAATAACGAGTGAATAGTTCATAGGCATTTCTTGACGTCTACTAATATTACCAATTCTTTGACATTCATCACAAGATAAGACAAACTTACGGGCATCCTTGAAGAGAGTAGGCCAATAAAAACCAGATTGCAATACCTTATGTGCAGTTCTATCTCCAGCATGGTGTCCTCCATAAGCTTCAGAGTGACACTTGCGTAGGATCTGTTCCTGTTCATGCTCAGGTACACAACGTCTAATAACACCATCTACTCCTTCTTTATAAAGATGTGGGTCATCCCAAAAGTAATGCCTCAAATCATAGAAGAACTTTTTCTTTTGCTGGTATGTGAAACTAGGTGGTATAAACTTAGCAACAATGTAATTAGCATAATCAGCATACCATGGAGCAGTATGAGAAGCATTTATGACATTTAATTGCTCATCAGGAAAGCTATCATCAATAGGTAGTGGGTCATCAAGCACATTTTCTAACCTAGACAAGTTGTCTGCAACGGGGTTCTCAGCTCCCTTTCTATCAACAATATGTAAGTCAAATTCTTGTAGCAAGAGAACCCATCTAATAAGTCTAGGTTTAGCATCTTTCTTTTCCATAAGATATTTAATAGCAGCATGATCAGTGTGAATAGTTACTTTAGAATCAACAATATAAGGTCTGAACTTATCACAAGCAAATACAACTGCTAAGAATTCTTTTTCAGTAGTAGCATAATTTCTTTGAGCATTGTCTAGGGTTTTACTAGCATATTGAATAACGTTTAATTTCTTATCAACTCTTTGCCCTAGAACAGCACCTACAACATAATCACTAGCATCACACATAATTTCAAAGGGTAAATTCCAATCAGGTGGCTGAACAATAGGTGCAGAGATCAATGCTTTCTTAAGTATTTCAAATGCTTCTACACAATCATCATCAAAGACAAATGGTATATCTTTTTGTAATAAATTAGTCAGAGGCCGAGAAATTTTTGAGAAGTCCTTAATGAACCTCCTATAAAATCCGGCATGACCAAGGAAACTTCTTATACCTTTGATGTCCTTGGGGCATGGCATCTTTTCAATAGCATAAACCTTGGCTTTATCAACTTCAATACCTCTTTCAGAAACTTTATGCCCCAAGACAATACCTTCATTAACCATAAAGTGGCACTTTTCCCAATTCAAGACAAGATTAGTTTCTTCACATCTCTGCAAAACTCGATCAAGGTTGCTCAAGCAATCATCAAAAGAAGATCCATAGACGGAGAAATCGTCCATGAAAACCTCACAAATCTTTTCACAAAAGTCAGAGAATATAGCCATCATGCATCTCTGAAAGGTAGCAGGTGCATTACATAAACCAAAAGGCATACGTCTATAAGAAAAAGTACCAAAAGGGCAAGTAAAAGTGGTCTTTGATTGATCTTTGGCTGACACGGGTACTTGAGAGAAACCAGAGTAACCATCTAGAAAGCAAAAATGTGTATGTTTGGATAATCTTTCTAGCATTTGATCGATAAAAGGTAAGGGGTAATGATCCTTTTTAGTGGCCTTATTTAATTTGCAGAAATCAATTACCATCCTATAACCTGTAATAATTCTTTGAGGAATCAATTCATCTTTATCATTAGGAACGACAGTAATACCTCCCTTCTTAGGGATACAATGGACAGGACTTACCCACTGACTATCAGCAACGGGATAAATTATACCTGCATCAAGGAGCTTTAGTATTTCCTTTCTTACCACTTCCTTCATTTTAGGATTCAGCCGTCGTTGATGATCACGAACTGATTTAGCATCTTCTTCCAAATTTATTTTATGTTGACATAGAGTGGGACTAATGCCCTTAAGATCATCAAGAGTATACCCAATAGCAGCACGATGCTTCTTCAGAGTTTTCAATAATCTCTCTCCCTCATGCTCTGAAAGGTTAGCACTAATAATAACAGGATATATCCTTTTCTCATCAAGATAAGCATATTTAAGAGTATCAGGCAACGGTTTAGGCTCAAACACGGGATCACCCTTGGGTGGAGGAGGATCCCCTAGGATTTCAATAGGCAAATTGTGTTTCAGAATAGGTTTCTGTTTAAAGAATACTTCATCTATTTCCCTTATTTCATTCATAAACATATCATTTTCATGGTCTAGCAAATATTGTTCTAAAGGATCACTAGGAGGTACGGCAATAGAAGCAGGACCAATAATTTCATCCTTACTAGGTAATTCTTCTTCACGGTATTGTCTACTAAATTTAGAGAAATTAAATTCATGGGACATATCATCTAAACCGATAGTAAAAACATCCTTTTTGCAATATCTTAGCATTAACAGTGTTTAAGAAGGGTCTACCAAATATAATGGGACAAAAGCTATCTTGTGGGGAACCAAGAACAAGAAAATCAGCAGGATATTTAGTTTTCCCACACAAGACTTCAACATCCCTAACAATTCCCATTGGTGAAATAGTATCTCTATTGGCAAGTTTAATTGTGACATCAATATCTTCTAACTCAACAGGTGCAATATCATGCATAATTTCTCTATATAGGCCAATAGGTATTGCACTAGCACTAGCACCCATATCAAATAAACCATGATAACAATGATCTCCTATTTTAACAGAAATAACAGGCATGCCTACCACAGGTCTAGGTTTATCTTCAGCACAAGGTTTAGCAATTCTAGCAGTTTCATCACAGAAATAAATAACATGCCCATCAATATTATCAGCCAAGAGATCTTTAACAATAGCAATATCAGGTTCAACTTTAATTTGCTCAGAAGGTGTATAAGTTTTAATATTGCTATTACGAACCACAGTTGAAGCTTTAGCATGATCCTTTATCCTGACAGGGAAAGGTGGTTTCTCAACATAAGAAGTAGGAACAATAGGATCATTATAAGTGATAGTCTTTTCTTCAACTTTAATAGGTGCAGCTACTTTTACTTCTATGGGAGGATGATATTTAAACCACTTCTCCTTGGGGAGATCAACATAAGTAGCAAAAGATTCACAGAAAGAAGCTACTATCTTAGAGTCAAGTCCATATTTAGTGCTAAATTTACGGAAAACATCGGTATCCATAAAAGATTTAACACAATCAAACCTAGGTGTCATACCTGACTCCTTACCTTTGTCGAGGTCCCAATCTTCAGAGTTGCGTTTAATTCTTTCCAATAAATTCCATTTGAATTCAATAGTCTTCATCATAAAAGAGCCAGCACAAGAACTATCAAGCATGGTGTGATTGCTATCAGAAAGCCGAGCATAAAAATTTTGAATAATAATTTCCCTTGAGAGCTCATGATTGGGGCATGAATATAACATTGATTTAAGCCACCCCCAAGCTTGAGCGATGCTTTCTCCTTCGTGAGGCCAAAAATTATATATATATAATTGTGATCACGATGAACAAGATGCATAGGATAAAACTTCTGATGAAATTCCAATGTCAATCGTTTGTAGTTCCATCACCCCGTATCATCACATAGCCTATAGCATGTCGATGCATCTCCCTTCAAAGATAAAGGGAAGACCTTCTTCTTAACAACATCTCCGGGTACACCTGCAAGCTTAAATAATACACAAACTTCATCCACATATATTAGATGCTCATCAGGATGCTTTGTTCCATCTCCAACAAAAGGATTAGCTAGCAGTTTTTCTATCATACCCGAAGGAATTTCAAAGCAGACATTTTCATTTTCAGTAGGTTCAGTAGGTTGAGGAGCAACTCTTTGCTCTACTGGTCGGGGTGAAGATACCCCGAACAAGCCCCTCAGAGGATTACTTTCCATAGTAACAAGTGACAGTAAATTTTAGCACACTATATAAATTTTTCCGTACCAAATTCCACCTACCAAAGGCGCTTCACTCCCCAGAAACGGCGCCAGAAAATATTCTTGATGACCCACAAGTATAGGGGATCTATCTTAGTCCTTTCAATAAGTAAGAATGTCGAACCCAACGAGGAGCAGGAGGAAATGATAAGTGGTTTCCAGCAAGGTATTCTCTGCAAGTACTAAAATAAGTGCTAACAGATAGTTTCGTGATAGGATAATTTGTAACGAGCAACAAGTAACAAAAGTAAATAAAGTGCAGCAATGTGGCCCAATCCTTTTTGTATCAATGGACAAGCCTGGACAAACTTTTATATAGAGAAAAGCGCTCCCGAGGACACATGGGAATATCGTCAAGCTAGTTTTCATCACGTTCTTATGATTCACGTTTGGCACTTTGATAATTTGGTATGTGGGTGGACCGGTGCTTGGGTACTGTCCTTACTTGGACAAGCATCCCACTTATGATTAACCTCTATTGCAAGCATCCGCAACTACAACAAAAGTATTAAGGTAAACCTAACCATAGCATGAAACATATGGATCCAAATCAGCCCCTTACAAAGCAACGCATAAACTAGAGTTTAAGCTTCTGTCACTCTAGCAACCCATCATCTACTTATTATCGGATTTCGGGTTCCGGTAGACCCTTGAGGTCCGAACACTGGGGTGCGCATGAAGATCTCTCCCCTACCGATCTACTTCCAATCTCCTCGCGTGATCTAAGCTGGAAACAACGAACAACACAAGGGACACGAGGTTTATACTGGTTCGGGCCACCGTTGTGGTGTAATACCCTACTCCAGCGTGTGGTGTGGTGGATTGCTCTCAGGGGCTGATGATGAATAGTACAAGGGAAGAACAGCCTCGCGAGAGGTGTTCTTGAGCTGGTGCGATGAACTGCTTGGGTGAGTTCAGTCGCCTCTCTCTTCTCTGCTAGGGCTCTATCAGATCTCTAGATGTCTCTCCCCGCTACTCTGTGGTGGCTAGCTCTATTTATAGAGGCCCTGGGCCTCTCCCCAAATAATGAGCGGGAAGGGCGCCAACAATTGACCATTTTGAAGGGGAACATCTAGTACAAGTTATCCTGACCAAAGGTGGTCTTCGGCTGCCAAAAGCACTGGTGATGACGCCGTCTTGGGCTCCACGGTGACCTCCGTCCTGCTGCTCTGCTGGTCTTGGTCTCGTTGCACCGGAATGGTAACCTTTGCCCGATGCCTTGGCATGTGCTTGCCCCCTTTGCACCAAAGGGGAAACAAGGACACTGCGCAAGCCGGCGCCCGCCTGGCGCCCGCCTGGTCTCGATCGTCATGGCTTGTGTCACGGGCTCCTCGCGAGGTATCCCTTCCTTGATCTCTCCGCCTCCTCGCGAGCCTACCTGATGAGGCTGCCTCTAAGGAAGCTTTCTATCGTCCGCCCTGTGAGGCTTGGCCCCTCGCGAGGGTCTTGAGCTTGAGCTGATGAAGATGGGCCGTGCTGGGCCCCCACTTGAGCCACGCCGCAGGCTGCAGGAAGGCAAGGCTGGGGACCCTCGTTCCTAGAACACCGACAGTAGCCCCCGGGCCCAAGGTGCGCCCAGGCTTGGCCTAGCAGGGGAGCGAAGGGGCAAGCGCGAAGCGCCGCGGGCCCCAACAGCCTGCGGCCTTGGGCGCCGCATGGCGATTGATTGGACATGGGCGTCTGCGCTTCCCCATGACGCTTCGGCAACTGTCCATCTGACAAAAGAGGTGCTCGGGCCAGACTTACTTGCTTTGTTCTTGTTCACCTCGCCCTAGATCCCCTTTCTCGCTCTCCTCCTTCTTGCTCTCGAAATCCTCAAGATCTGTTTCAATCCTCCTCATCCGGCACACCATGGCGCCTCGCAAGTCCCCGACCGAGGCCTGGTACTCGCTGGCTCTGGATTCCCCGAACCTGCCGGAGAAGAACCTCGCCCTCACGCGCCTGATGACGGTGGCGCAGGGCAGCAAGGGGCGACTGTGCTCAAGGCCGGCTCCGACCAGCCTGAAGGCAAGGGGAGCACCTTCTATCCGCTCTTTGTGAGCGCCATCATAGCTGGTCTGGTGCCTCCTTTCTCTGAGTTCTTCTTTGTTGTTCTCCGCCAGTACAACTTGCAGGCTCTGCATCTCTGCCCCAACTTTGTTCTTCTCCTGGCGATTTTTGCTTACTACTGTGAGGCTCACGTCGGGGTAAAGCCCTCGGTGGCCTTGTTGCATCACTATTTTTCCCTCCGGGTTTCTGGTGGCCATATCTCTGCATGTGCGAGCTTCATTGCATACTCTAATTCCAATGCTATCTCGAAGCCTGGGAAGAGAATCGAAGGCTTCCGGAGCAAGTGGGTCATGGTGGACGTCGGGCGCCTCCACCCCCGTCTGGTGTTGCCTATGGGGTAGCCCAAGGCTATCGACACGTGGTCCCGCGCGAAGCTCGTCGACCCCCGTGCGAGGGCGGTGCTCAAGAGGATGAACGCGAACCTGAGGCCAAGCAACTTGGGGGCGGTGAAGCTGACCGGGGCCACGCTCCTGAGGGAGTTCTTGGAGCACCGGGTGGCTCCACTCCAGGAGCACTCGCTCCCGTTGTGGAGGCTTGGGGAAGCGGATGCCACCTTGCGCCTAAGCTCTAAGGCCCTGACCGACGAGAATCTGGTCACGGCCCTCCATTCCTTGGTTGGCGGAGACGTGCCAAAGCCGGTGGGCGCCCCCGTCCCCCTGTTCCTTCATGACGACTGGGAGCAGGTGGTGAACGCCATGCCCACCTTCAATGGTGAGGGGCTGCTGCCCGCGGAAGCTCCCGAGGGTCTTGTGGCGCTGGCGATGGTGAACGTGTCCTCCTACAGCTCCAGCGGGAGCGAGGGGGAAGAAGAGGCGGAGGAGGAAGAGTCTGACTCTGAGGCGACCAGCGAGGAGCCGAGGGAGTCTTTCCCTCGGCGCAGGTCCCAGGCCCTCCGCTCCATGCCGGACGATGATGAGGCCGGCGCCAGGCGAGGAGGGGAGGACTCCCTCTTGGTCACAAGGAAGGGCAGGTCGGGGCTGGTTCCCCCAGGGTCTGCTCTGGTCCCTAGGCGGTCAGAGGCCAGCTCCAGCCCTCCTAACGTGCCCTCTGCTTCCGGGCCTCCCGAGGCTGACCCCAGCTGCAGGCTCTCGGGCTTCAAGTTTGGTTGAAGGTTGCTTGAGTCCGCGAGCGACGACCAGTAAGTGCTCGATTCGTGCTTTGCTTGGTTTCTGCCGCCGAGGCTTGACGTCCATATTCTTTGTCAGGCTGGCGCCTACGGCGAAGAGGTTGAGAGGGGCTTCTACGGCCCTGCTTGGGGCGAGTCCATCTGCCAGGGCGACGCCTTTGTCCGCTGGGGAGGAGGACGGCGAGGCTCGCGCCTCCCCTGCCCGGTCATCCTCGCGAGGCCGACTGGGACGCCTCGGTGAGGAGTCAGCCCCCGTGGCCCCGCTGACCCTAGGGTCGACTGCGCTCGATGCTACAGCCGGGGCAGCCAAGGCCCAGGGGGTTCCTTCCTGCCAAGCCGTGATCACGCTGCCGTCCTCTTCGCTTGCTCCGCCGGTTCCGCTTCTTCTGTTCCCTCTGCCGCCGTCCTGGACCAGGTCGCCAGCAAACTGAGCCAGCTATGGGAGGATCTTCTGAGCGCGGACCCTCGCCTAGCGGCCGGGCGCCTAGAGCTAGCTTCTGGCTGGGCCCGTTCCTCTGCCTCCGTCCGAGCAACGCTGAGCCAGGCTGTGTCGGCCTCCGATGGGGAGAAGCAGGCCGCCAACCAAGCCAAGGTCACTCGCGACGCTGCCCTGGGCGACGCTGCGGCTACCCAGGCTCGCTGCAAGGCGCTGGAGGCCAAGCTGCAAGGCCTGCATGACGAGCTCGCCAAGGAGGTCCACGGTCGCCAGGAGAAAAAGAAGGAGATGAAGGCTCGGGAGGCTGCCGTCAAGGATCGGGACGTCAAGCTTGATGACCGCCACGGCCGATTGGAGACGCTGGAGCGGTCGCTGAAGGTGGAGAGGACCGAGCTAGACGCCAAGGTGAGGGTCCTGGCGGAGGATCGGGTGGCCTTCGCGAAGATGGAGGAGAAGGCTCATGCCGCGCTGAAGACGCTTTATGAGAGCGGCTTGGAGGAGCCGTTGGCTGGTGCGGAGGACGGCCCCGCCAACCTGCTCCCCTTCCTGGTCCATGCGCTTGAAGATGTCATAGACGGCCTTGGCCCCATGGCCGAGGCCGAGGCGCGTGCCCTGTCTTCTGCGGCGCTGACGCATGTCCTCAGCCACGTCTACCTGCGCGACCCCAACGTCGACTTTGACAGCCTGCTGGAACCCGTGAGCGGCGACCTTGTCGCTGCTGCCACTGAGGCCGTGAAAGGCCAGGCCGAAGCTTTGCTGGGGAGGTTCCGTGCCTTCAGCATCTTGCCCGGGCGCGGTGCCGCCAGCTCCGCGACCCGAGGAGGCGGAGTCGCCCAGCATGACTCCACCACAGGCGGCGGCGCCACTAGAGAGTGATCCCTTCGCAGCTTCTGTCCTGTTTTTATTCCTGCAACATGCACCATGCCTCGCGGAGGCGTTTAAACTTGTGTTTGGCATCGTGAAACAATCTATGGCTTGTAATACTTGCTTTGAATTTCCTGGAATTTGCATTTTTCTCTCCTACTTGCTCGTGCTCTACGTCGGGAGGGCCCGGCCCCGCGCATACCTCACCCGGCGTTAGCCCCGACCGGAAACCAGGACGGAACTAAGGGGTGAGGGGCTACGTGGCAAGTTAGGCTCCTGAGTCGCGATGCTCAGGAGTCCCCCTTGACGCGCAAGCAACAAGTAGGAAAAAGGGGGGAACAAGGAGTGGATTGGTCGTTCTGCGTCGGCAGGGCCCGGCCCCGCGCATACCTTACCCAGCGTTAGCCCCGACCGGAAACCAGGACGGGACTAAGGAGTGAGGGGCTACGGGGCAAGTTAGGCTCCTGAGTCGTGATGCTCAGGAGTCCCCCTTGACGTTCAAACGGGTTTCCATACCTTGGCTCCGCTCAGGGAGGGGCACGTGACGACCAGGTCCGAGGGACCTGGCTGGGTGGTGTGCGCTCGGGCAAGGCCCGGGCGTAGCCCCCATGTCCAGCCCCCTCGCGCGGCGCTCCCGAGGGGAGGCGTAGCGATGGTGCCGGACACTGAGCTCTGGGCTCCCTGAGGTTGGTACGGCCATAGGCTGCCCTCGATTGTTTATCACCAGCGCAGAGCATAGCGCTTCCGTATGTGTACGGGCATAGCCGCTCCTCGGCAGTGTCGTCAGCCAGCACGGAGCATGGTGCTTCCACTGGTACGTGGGAGGGGGCTCCCCTTCGGGAGGAGCCCCCGGGGCGTGTACAGCCCCACCCTGACACATGGCCGGCACGGTAGGGCTAGGAGAGGTGTATCTGGGCACTCGTGAGCCAGCGCGGGACTCGCGAGGCCCTACCTCGAGGCGGGTTGCGCCTGGCTCTGGGCCTTTATCAATGGTGTGTTCCTGTAGGGTGGTTAGAATGCAAATGCTCTACGTCCTCAGGTCCCGGCCCTTGAGCTAGCTCAGCCGCCGCTGGTATGACAGGTCGCGATGCCGTGGGTCAAGGCCAAAGGTGAGGGCTGGAGAGTCAGTAGGAGCCCATGAGTCACGATGCTCAGGTTACTCCCCTTTTAACGTGCAAGCGCTTTGCATGAAAGCGGAGAAGTCCGCGATAAGCAGCAGGTGACAATTAAGCGCGAAAGAGCAAATTCATTTTAAGTAGACGCGAGAAAAGCAAACGCCGCTGGGCCAGGCCCGAGCAGCTCAGGGATGATGCAGCCCGAGGGGCGCCCCCAACAAGGTAAGTAAAGAGCATAAGAAAAACGGATACATGCTGCAGGGACGGACCCACGCGACCTGGGAATGATGCGGCCCTGTGGGCGCTCCTAGCTAAAAACGAAACTTAGAAAGATGTCAACTGGTGGCGTTGAAGATGAGGTGATGTTGAAGAAGCGGGCAATGCGCGATGAAGACGCCGATCCTCACGAGCCCCCAGGCCCAGGAGCCTCGAGAGGCTCCGGGGGCGCAGGTGGGTCTCCGAGGGCCATCTCCATCTCTACCAGGACCACACAATGCCTGACCTCCTAGGCCTCCAGAATGCTCCTCAGCAGGCGCTGATGAGCGGCGACCGCGTTCAGCAGGAGGAAAGGCATGTGAACGTAGCTGTGAGGTGGACCCTCGCAACGCCCCACGCGCGAAGGTCAGAGGCGCTCCTGAGACGCGGCTCGATTGAGCCCTGGCACGTCGATGCAGACGCACAGCCCACCATCCTCGCCTGTATGTGGGGCCACGGTGGGAAAGCGGCGGCTGCCGCGCATGACTCTCGACTCCTGTAGCTCCTGGGTGTTTCTTGCGATGAACTCCTGAGGGTTTGGTCTTCCTTGCCTCGTACCTTCCTGAGGGAAACGTGCCTGGAAGCACCCCTCCAAGTGGTGCCCGAGCGCCTCCCTCACGACCTTGGCAAAGTCGGTGGCTCTCCAAGAAAGAGCCCTTGAGCCCTGCCTAAGGAGGGTGCCGGGCGCGCCTTCCAATGCGAGAGAGGGTGGCGCTCCCTGATTGGGCGCAGATCCTGACGCAACACCTCCGGAGGCGCCTGCCTCCTTATGGCTTGGGCCAGGCAAAACCTTCTTATTCTTAAGGGTCGCCTCGGGAAGTCTTCCGTTCCTATGGTCCAGGTCTTCGATGGCTGCGGCTTGGAACGCACGCTCAAGTGAACACATTGCGTCCCTTTCTTCACAGGGTACGGTGATGACTCCGCCGCTTCCTAGCATCTTGAGGACATTGTATCCATGGTGAGTCACTGCCATGAACTTGGCCAGGGCTGGGTACCCGAGGATGGCGTTGTATGGCAGACGGATGTGGGCGACGTCGAAGTCGATGAGCTCGGTGCTGTAGTTGTTGCGCTGCCTGAAGGTGACTGGAAGGCGAGCCTGCCCTATTGGAACAGTGGAACCATGAGTGACTCTTGAGAAGGGCTTGGTTGGCTGAAGCTGGTCGTATGGCACTTGGAGATTGTCGAACGTCTCGACAGACAGGATGTTGAGTCCTGCTCCACCATCAATGAGGGCCCTGGTGACCTGCATGTTGCTGATGACTAGGGAGCAAAGCATCGGGAGGACTCCGGCCGTTGCCGCGCACTTGAGCTGATCCGCTGAGCTGAACGCAATAGCGCACGCAGACGACCTGAGAGGGCGCGTGGCCTCAAGCTTGGGGAGGACTGCATTCACCTCGCGAGCAAACTGCTTGAAGATGCGTTGTGAGGCTGGGGCCTGCGCTCCACCCAAGATGCAAGCGATTGCGCGCGGCTCTTGGAAGCCCCCAGCCCCCTCGTCTTGATGTTGGCCTTTGTTCCTCCTTGGCGGTGGCGGCAGAAGAGGAAGGCCTGCGTTGCTGTGCGGGCGATCCTCACGAGGCTGATCTCTCCAGCCTTCCTCGCGAGGCTGGTCCTGCCAGCGATCCTCGCGAGGTCGGTCACGCCACCCTTAGCGAGGGCCACGGTCTTCCCATTGTCCGCCTCCTCTTCCTCCTCCTCGGCCATAGCCCCTGTCGTTGCACTTGGGGCATCGGCCGACATGTCCATCTCTCACGGCCCTGAGCTCTTGACATTCGTTGGTGTTGTGGGTGTGGAGGTCGTGGTACACGCAGTACCGGCTGCCCTTGGATGACTCAGGCTGATCCCTGCCTTGCTTGGTGTCTGGTTCCACTGCAAGCATGGCAGCCCCCTTGCGCTTCACGTCCTTGGCCTTGGGCTTCTTCTCTTCTGGGTCGGCAGCCGAGAGTTCGAGGAGGGAAAGGCGCCCTTCCTCAGCCCTGGCGCACTTGGTCGCCAAGTTGAACAGCTCCAGGGATGTGCACAGGTCTTCATGGATTGCTAGCTCCTCCTTCATCTTGATGTCGCGTACGCCATCAGAGAAGGCCGAGATGATGGCTTCTTCAGTCACCTTGGGGATCTTGAGGCGAGCGTTGTTGAAGCGCTGGATGTATTTCTGCAGGGTTTCCCCTTGCTGCTGCTTGATGCGGCGCAGATCGCTCACAGCCGGGGGCCAGTCACGAGTGCCCTGGAAGTTGGCGATGAAGCGAGTGCGCATCTCGTCCCAGGAGGAGATTGCGCCAGGATCTAGGTTCAGGAGCCAGGTGCGGGCCCTGTCCTTGAGCGCCATGGGAAACCAGTTCGCCATGACCCTTTCGTCTCCATTGGCGGCTTCGATGCATAGCTCGTAGAGCTGTAGGAACTCCGCGGGGTCCACCATGCCATCGTAGCGAGGGGGCAAGTCAGGCTTGAACTTGCCTGGCCATGCGATGCCGCGTAGCTTAGGGGTGAGGGCGTGGCAGCCTGCTGTGGCTACCAGTGCCTTTTGCTGGTGCTGGGCTTGTTCCTGGGGATTACCGTGCGCCGCCGCTTGGAGCAGCGCGGGGTCTTGGCGTGGAGGTGCAGGGACGCGATCTTGGCGCGCTGGTGCTGGGAGGGCGCGAGCACCTTCTTGGCGACGAGGGATCTCTTGGCAGCTCATTTCTTGGTGCGCAAGCACTGGACGCGGAGGGTCTCGCCCTGGGGCTGCGCGCCTTGGAGCCAGGGCGCCTTCTTGGGGAGGAGGTGGCGGAGGCACCTCCTAATCCCCGCCTCCTGCGCGGAATGGTGGGCGAGGCAGCGAGAGGGACGGCAAGGGGGAGCCCCCTGCGGTGTTGACGAGCTCGATGATGCGGGCGAGCCAGTCCTTGTAGAGGTCGTCGATGGGGCGGTAGTGCAAGAGCTCTCTTGCCAGGAGCAGCACGGCGTGCGCGTCCGTGGGGGCGTGACGGGCGTGGGACAACGAAGCGGCTGGAGTCAGCGACGGTGTGGCGGTGCGGCCCTCCCGCCGCACTGAAGGATGCTGGGACAAGGTCTGTTGCTCGTTCCCTGCCGGGACGGTGGCGGCGTTGGCGGCAGGCGATAGGGAACGACGAGGGCGTCCACCGACGTGCGCCGTCTGGGCGACGCGGGTGGCGAGAGCAGCCCGGCGCTCGGCGCGAGCCCGATGAGCGTCAGCCATGGACACGACGGAAGATCACACGCGAACAACGGAAGAAAGATTCCGGCGCACCCCTACCTGGCATGCCAAATGTCGGATTTCGGGTTCCGGTAGACCCTTGAGGTTCAAACACTGGGGTGCGCGTGGAGATCTGTCCCCTACCGATCTACGTCCAATCTCCTCGCGTGATCTAAGCTGGAAACAACGAACAACACAAGGGACACGAGGTTTATACTGGTTCGAGCCACCGTTGTGGTGTAATACCCTACTCTAGTGTGTGGTGTGGTGGATTGCCTCAGGGCCTGATGATGAATAGTACAAGGGAAGAACAGCCTCGCGAGAGGTGTTCTTGAGCTGGTGTGATGAACTGCTTGGGTGAGTTCAGTCGCCTCTCTCTCTCTATCTGCTAGGGCTCTATCAAATCTCTAGATGTCTCTCCCTGCTACTCTGTGGTGGTTAGGTCTATTTATAGAGGCCCTGGACCTCTCCCCAAATAATGAGCGGGAAGGGCGCCAACAATTGGTCATTTTGAAGGGGAACATCTAGTAAAAGTTATCCTAACCAAAGGTGGTCTTCGGCTGCCAAAAGCACTGGTGATGACGCCGTCTTGGGCTCCACGGTGACCTCCATCCTGCCGCTCTACTGGTCTTCGTCTCATTGCACCAGAATGGTAACCTTTGCACGATACCTTGGCATGTGCTTGCCCCCTTTGCACCAAAGGGGAAACAAGGACACTGCACAGGCCAGCGCCCGCCTGGTCTCGATCGTCATGGCTTGCGTCACGGGCTCCTCGCGAGATATCCCTGCCTTGATCTCTCCGCCTCCTCGCGAGCCTGCCTGATGAGGCTGCCTCTGAGGAAGCTTTCTGACGTCCGCCCCATGAGGCTTGGCCCCTCGCGAGGGTCTTGAGCTTGAGCTGATGAAGATGGGCCACGTCGGGCCCCCACTGGAGCCACGCTGTAGGCCGCGGGCAGGCAAGATTGGGGACCCCCGTTCCCAGAACGCCGACACTTATTACTTCCCAATGCCTTCCTCTAGGCCCAAATCATGGTGAAGTGTTATGTAGTCCATGTTCACATAACACCACTAGAGGAGAGACAACATACATCTCATCAAAATATCGAACGAATACCATATTCACATGACTACTAATAGCAAGAATTCTCCCATGTCCTCAGGAACAAATGTAACTACTCACAAAGCATATTCATGTACATAATCAGAGGGGTGTTAATATGCATATAGGATCTGAACATATGATCTTCCACCAATTAAACCAACTAGCATCAACTACAAGGAGTAATTAACAGTACTAGCAACCTACTAGCACCAATCCCGGACTTGGAGAAAAGAATTGGATACAAGAGATGAACTAGGGTTTTGAGAGGAGATGGTGCTGATGAAGATGTTGATGGAGATTGCCCTCTCCCGATGAGAGGAGCACTGGTGATGACGATGGCGATGATTTCCCCCTCCCGGAGGGAAGTTTCCCTGACAGAACAGCTCTGCCGGAGCCCTGAATTGGTTCCACCAAGGTTCCGCCTCGTGGCGGCGGAGTTTCGTTCGAGGAGATGGCTTCTGATTTTTTTCTCATCGAAAAACTTCATATAGCAGAAGATGGACATCGGAGGGCCACCAGGGGGCCCACGAGGTAGGGGCGCACCCAGGGGGGGTAGGGCGCGCCCCCCACCCTCGTGGGAAGGGTGTGGCCCCCTGGTGAACTTCTTGCGCTCAGTATTTTTTATATATTCTGAAAATGTCTTCCGTGAAGTTTCAGGACTTTTGGAGCTGAGCAGAATAGGTCTCTAATATTTGCTCCTTTTCCAGCCCAGAATCCCAGCTTTCGGCATTCTCCCTCTTTATGTAAACCTTGTAAAATAAGAGAGAATAGGCATAAGTATTGTGACATAATGTGTAATAACAGCCCATAATGCAATAAATATCAATATAAAAGCCTGATGCAAAATGGATGTATCATCGGGTCACCGGAAGGGGCTCCGGGCACCCCCCGACAACTATATGGGCCTAATGGGCCAAGAGGGGAAACACAACAGCCAGCATGGGCTGCTTCGCCGCACCTGTGGGAGAAGGAAAGAGGGGAAGAGAGAAGGAAGGGGAGGGATTCGGCCTCCCCCTTCCTTCCCTCCTCCCTCCACCTTCCTTCCCCTCCGGAAGTTATACTATGGGGGGCAAATTGCACAAGGGCCCCAAGTAGGATTCCTCCTACTTGGGCGCCCCTTGGCTGTCCTCCTCCCCTCCCACCTATATATACTTGGGGAGGGGGAGCCTAGAAGACAAACGAACAATTGTTAGCCGTGTGTTGCGCCCCCCTCCATAGTTTACGCCTCCGGTCATATTCACATAGTGCTTAGGCGAAGCCCTGCGCAGATCACTTCACCATCACCGTCACCACGCTGTCGTGCTGACGGAACTCTCCCTCAACACTTTTTTGTATCAAGAGTTTGAGGGACATCATCAAGCTGAACATGTGCAGAACTTGGAGGTGTCGTACGTTCGGTGCTTGATCGGTCGGAACGAGAAGAAGCTCGACTACATCAAGCGCGTTGTCAAACGCTTTCGCTTTCGGTCTACGAGGGCACATGGACACACTCTCCCCCTCTCGTTGCGATGCATCTCCTAGATATATCTTGCATGAGTGTATGAATTTTTTTGAAATTGCATGCTACGTTCCCGAACACAAACAATTGCAATTCATCTTATTTTCAGGAAGGGCCTATGTAAGAGCTTTGATTTAGCAAATCCCATACACTCAACTATCATACAGTCTTCCATGATTGCTACCACTCAAAGCATATTTTTAGAACAAATAGCATCCATTGAACACAGAGAAAGATAGGGGCTTAATGTTTCGCCTCCCAACTTACTTATCATATAGATAATTGTCAACAATATAATTCATGATCAAATATATTTGAATGGCCATATATGCTTAGATCTTTCCCCATCACATGATGCTTGCCAACTAAAGAGTAGGCTGGAATGAGAAGGAAAAGTAAAAGGTAGGCCCTTCACAGAGGGAAGCAGGGATTTGAAGAGGTGCCAGAGCTCTATGCTTTTAGAACAAAGATGGAAATAATTTTGAGAGGTATGCTTTCATTGTCAACATAACAACCAAGAGTTCTCACTATCTTCCATGCTAGAGACATTATAGGCGGTTCCCAAATAGAATGGTAAACTTTTTACTCCCCCACCACCAACAAGCACACTCCACGGTTGGTCTGAAACAACAGGTACCGTCCAACTATCAACAATCTTGGGGGGTTGTTTGCAATTATATTTTGATTTGATGTGAGCATGGAACTGGGCATCCCGGTTACCAGCCATTTTCTCATGAATGATGAGCGGAGTCCACTCGTCGTGAGAATAACCCACCAAGAATGGAAGATACTGACAGCCCCTAGTCGCTACATGAGCGATTTGGGCATACAAAACAGATTATTATTTGAAGGTTTAGAGCACGCAAATTTACTTGGAACAGTAGGTAAATACCGTTGTTACGTCTCCAACGTATCTATAATTTTTGATTGTTCCATGCTGCTATATTATCATTCTTGGATGTTTTATAATCATTTTATATCATTTTTTGGTTCTAACCTATTACATAGTGCCAAGTGCCAGTTGTTGTTTTCTACATGTTTTTTACATCACATGAAATCAATACCAAACGAAGTCCAAACACGGCGAAACTTTTTGTGGATTTTTTGGACCAGAAGACATCCAGTGGGCCAGAGAAACACCTGGGGGGTGCTCCGAGGGGAGCACAACCCACCAGGGCGTGCCTGGAGGCAAAGAAGCACCCAGGTGGGTAGTGCCCACCTCGGGTGCCCCCTGAACTGCCTCTTGGCTCTATAAATACCCCAATATTCCAGAAACCCTAGGGGGAGTCGACGAAAATCAATTCCAGCCGCCGCAGTCCAGAACCACCAGATCCAATCTAGACACCATCACGGAGGGGTAGGGATGGCAATTTTATCCATGGATCTGGATACCCATGGATACCCGACCCAGTTGGGCAAGGGTATGGAGCACATTTCTACCCATGGGTCCATGGATATGGATACCCACGAACAGCCGGGTTGGGCATGGTTATAGTTTGTGCTCCATGGATATCCAATGGATACTCGTATGACATGTGGGGTCATATGCCAGTGATAGTAGAAAGAGCGAATCAATGGGAAATGGCAGGAAATATGCAACTTGTGCCATGAGCTATATGCTACAGAATCAACCTCTGGTATATCACACATAAGGACTCATCGTATTACTTGTTACCTACTTATGCATGTAGCTTATGTTGTCATTTGTGAGTGAATGATGATGAGTTGATTTTATATTTGGGAAGGCTTCATGCTGACTTTTCTATGCCCATGGAGCTCCATGGGTATGTGGGTATCCAGCGGGTTTGGGCATGGGCACAAGTTGTGCCCATGGATAATTTGGTGGATGGGCAGAGGGTAGGAAGATGGGTCATGGGTTGGATTTGGACCAGCTCCACCCGCCCCAAACCCGACCCATTGCCATCCCTACGGAGGGGTTCATCATGTCCATTGGTGCCTCTCTGATGATGCGTGAGTAGTTCTTTGTAGACCAACAGGTCTGTAGTTAGTAGCTAGATGGCTTCCTCTCTCTCGTTTGATTCTCAATACAATGGTCTCTTGGAGATCCACATGATGTAACTCTTTTTGTGGTGTGTTTGTTGGGATCTAATGAACTTTGAGTTTATGATCAGATCTATCTTTTTATCCATGAAAGTTATTTGAGTCTTCTTTGATCTCTTATATGCATGATTTCTTATAGCCTCGTATTTCTTCTCTGATATTTGGGCTTTGTTCGGCCAACTTGATCTATTTATCTTGCAATGGGAAGATGTGCTTTGCAATGGGTTCGATCTTATGGTGTTTGATCCCAGTGACAGAAAGGGAACCGACACGTATGTATCATTGCTATTAAGGATAACAATATGGGGTCTATTTCTACATAAATAGATCTTGTCTACATCATGTCATCGTTCTCATTGCATTACTCCATTTCTCCATGAACTTAATACACTAGATGCATGCTGGATAGCGGTTGATGTGTGGAGTAATAATAGAAGATGCACGCATGAGCCGGTCTACTAATCTTGGACGTGATGCCTATATAATGATCATTTCCTGGATATCGTCATGATTATTTGAATTTCTATCAATTTCCCAATAGTAATTTCTTTACCCACCGTTTGCTATTTTCTCGAGAGAAGCCACTAGTGAAACCTACGGCCCCTAGGTCTCTTTAATATATTCACCTTTGCGATCTATTTTATTTGCCTTTTTATTTTCAGATCTATTAAACCAGAAATACAAAAATACCTTGCTGCAATTTATTTTATTTGGCGTTCGTCTATCAATCTATTACAACTTTCTCCCATCCACGTGCCAATTTTTGGCGCCGTTACCCGAAAGGGATTGACAACCCCTTTAACACGTTGGGTTGCGAGTATTGGTTATTTGTGTGCAGGTGTTCTTTACGTAGTGTTGCTTGGTTCTCCTACTGGTTCAATAACCTTGGTCTCATCACTGAGGGAAATACCTACCGTCGTTGTGCTGCATCATCCCTTCCTCTTTGGGGAAATATCGACGTAGTTCTAGCAGACATCAAAAGGAATTTCTGGCGCTGTTGCCGGGGACACATCACCAACATCTACCAGGTTCCTAATCACAAATCTCATCTCCTTGCAATTTACATTATTTGCCATTTGCCTCTCGTTTTCCTCTCCCCCACTTCACAAAAATTTGTCGTTTTATTCGCCCTCTTTTTCATTCTTCCCTTTCTTGTCAGATCTCTTGTTTGCTTGTGTTGTCGTGTGCCTTCTATTTGCTTGCATCTTCACTTGCTAAAAATCTATTGATATGGATCCTCATCCACTTGCTAATCTTTTTAAAATATCCAATTATGATGAATCGATTGCTAGTGAATTGAGTTCACTAGATTATCGTTATGAGGTTTTGCTTGAGATTTATGAATTTGAAAATTGTGATGAAGTGTTAAACGAAGGAATTTATACAGAGATTCATGATAGCTCCTTGAATGAAAAGCATGATTGCAATGATGTTATTATAAATTCGATTAATGTCAATTGTGTTAGTACTACGCAAAACCCCAAGCTTGGGGATGCTAATTTTGCTATGTCCACTACTTGTTGCAATGATCATGATTGGGGTGATGATTCTTATGATCTTGAAGATTTATTTAAACCTCATGATGAATATGCTTACTATAATATTGAAAGTGGGTTTGGAAGAGTGTCAACTTTAGCTAAAAATAATCCCACTTATTTGGAGAGTGTTCCATCTTATGATTTTTTTTAATAAAAGTGGGCTTGGAGAGGTCATGACTTTATTTTATGATAATCCCACTATTTCGGAAGAGTGTCAACTTTGCATGCATGTGGATCATGAAGAGAATATTTTATGTGATAGTTATATTGTTGAATTTGATTATGATCCTACATGTAATTATTATGAGAGAGGAAAATATGGTTGTAGAAATTTTCATGTTACTAAATTACCTCTCATTATGTTGGGATTGTTGTTGTTTCTTTCTTCTTCCTTGCATATGCTAGTTTTTGCTTGTCTTGATAATTTGTTTTATTATAAAATTCCTATGCATAGGAAGTATCTTAGACTTAAGTGTGTTTTTCACATGTTTTATGATGCTCTCTTTATGTTTCAGTTATTATCTTTCATGTGAGCATCGTTGAAATTTCATGCCTAGCTAGGGGCGTAAAACGATAGCGCTTGTTGGGAGGCAACCCAATGAATAAAATTTATTTTTTGTCTTTTGCTTTCTATTCCTGAGTGTTTGCACAATTATGCTACTGTTATGATTGTGTTTTTTGTGTTTTAGTTAGTGTTTGTGCCAAGTAAAGCCTTTATGATCTTCTTGGGTGATAGTTGTTTGATCTTGCTGAAAAACAGAAACTTTCCCGCTCATGAAAATAATTTTCATTTTTAACAGAAGCGTGATAAAATACCAATTCGTTTTGAATAAGATTAATATACAAATTTCTCAGGCTGTCCTAATTTCTCAGAATTTTTGGAGTTACAGAAGTATTCGAAATATTCAGATTGCTACACACTGTTCTATTTTTGACACATTCTATTTTCTTTGCGTTGTGTTCTTGTTTTGATGATTCTATGGTTTTCTTTGAAAAGTTTTCGCCATAGAGAAGTTGGAATACAGTAGATATAGTGCAAGAATAAAATATGAATTGGTTTGCTACAGTACTTATAGTAGTGATTTTCTTTCTTATACTAACGGATCTCATGAAGGTTTTGTTGAGTATTGTGTGATTAAAGTTATCAAGTTTTGGGTGATGTTATGATGGATGAGGGAATAAGGAGTAAGAATAGCCTAAACTTGGGGATGCCCATGGCATGCCAATCTATTATCCAAAGAGAAGCAAGCAACTAAGCTTGGGGATGCCCCGAGTGGCATCCCCTCTTTCTTCTAACAACCATTGGTATTTTACTCGAAGCTATATTTTTATTTGTCACGTACTATGAGTTTTGCTTGGCGTGTCTTGTATGATATGAGTCTTTGCTTGTTTTACTTTTTTTAAGTCTTGATTCCTTGTTGGACACACCTATCTAAGAGAGCCAAACTCATGCCATGACTTGTTAGAATTGCTCTCTATGCTTCACTTAAATCTTTGTGAGCTATGGAATTGCACTAGTGCTTCAGTCATATCTTTTTGAGCACGGCGTGCTTTAGTATTTTTGAAGAAATGCTCTCTTGCTTCACTTAGTTTCATTTGAGAGTTAGTAAAATTTTCATGAAATTCTCTCTTGCTTCACTTAAATTAATTTGAGAGAAAGAAATATTATGCTCATGATCCTCACTTATATTTGTTTGAGCTTATCAAAAGCAACACATGAAAATTAGTTCCAAAGTGATAGATATCCAAGAAGGATATAATAAAAACTTTCATGAAGATCATTGGACAAAATAAACTTAATTCCTTGTAATAGTTTTGAGATATGATGATGTGATATGTGAGTTATGTTGATGAGTAATTGTGCTTTAGTAAGAATATTGGTGTTAAGGTTTGTGATTCCCTATGCAAGCATGAAAGTCAATAGTTCTGCAATGAAATTACATCCTACTTGTGGTGCATTATTTGGTGTTAATTATGCCAGACGCCAAGGACCGTGGCGTCAAGGACTGTGGCGTCTGGTCATGGAAGTCCGATAAGGACTCTTCCTTGCAGGCAAAACCGATTTTGAGGAGGATTTTACTCCAAGTTTCGACCCCAGGGCTCAACATATAAATAGAGGGGCAGGGCTAGCACCTGGAACAGATCAAGAAACACGAAGACGTATGCCGGCAACCCCGTCCATCTAGTTTATCCTCTGTCATAGTTTCCATTGTGCTTGGCGAAGACCGGCGGAGATTGTTCTTCACCAACACCGTCACCATGCCATCGTGCTCCCGGAACTCATCTATTACTTCGCCCCTCTTGCTAGATCAAGAAGGCGAGGACGTCATCCAGCAGAACGCGGAGGTGCCGTACTCTCGGTACTTGATCGGGACGGATCGTGAAGGCGTACGACTACATCAACCGCGTTGGTAAACGCTTCCGCTTTACGATCTTCAAGGAATTTATTATTTTGTTAGACTTGGTTGCTTGTTGATATGCTTGAGTATTTAAGTCCTCATGTTAAAACTAGACTATTGCTTCGAACCATATAAAAGTCCAAATGTCCATGCTACAAAGAAAAGATATGTGATGAACATGTTAGGCAGCATTCCACATCAAAAATTCTGTTTTTATCATTTACCTACTCGAGGATGAGCAGGAATTAAGCTTGGGGATGCAGATACGTCTCCAGTGTATCTATTTTTTTTATTGTTCCATGTTGTTATATTATCATTCTTGGATGTTTTATAATCATTTTATAGTCATTTTATATCATTTTTTTGGTACTAACCTATTGACATAGTGCCAAGTGCCAGTTGCTATTTTCTGCATGTCTTTTACATTGCAGGAAATAAATACCAAAAGGAGTCCAAACGCAACAAAACTTTTTGTGGATTTTTTTGGACCAGAAAACATCCAGTGGGCCGGAGAAGCACCTGGGGGTGCTCCGGGGGAGCATAACCCACCAGGGCACGCCTAGAGGCCCAAGCACGCCCAGGTGGGTTGTGCCCACCTCGGGTGCCCCCTAAACCGCCTCTTTGCTCTATAAATACCCCCAATATTCCAGAAACCCTCGGGGGAGTTGACGAAAATCAATTCCAGGCACCACAGAGTCCAGAACCACCAAATCCAATCTAGACACCGTCACGAAGGGGTTCATCACTTCCATTAGTGCCTCTCTGATGATGCATGAGTAGTTCTTTGTAGACCAATGGGTCTGTAGTTAGTAGCTAGATGGCTTCCTCTCTCTCGTTTGATTCTCAATACAATGGTCTCTTGGAGATCCATGTGATGTAACTCTTTTTGTGGTGTGTTTGTTGGGATCGGATGAACTTTGAGTTTATGATCAGATCTATCTTTTTATCCATGAGAGTTATTTGAGTCTTCTTTGATCTCTTATATGCATGATTGCTTATAGCCTCGTATTTCTTCGCCGATATTTGGGTTTTGTTTGGCCAACTTGATCTATTTATCTTGCAATGGGAAGAGGTGCTTTGTAATAGGTTCGATCTTACGGTGCTTGATCCCAGTGACAAAAAGGGAACCGACATGTATGTATCGTTGCTATTAAGGATAACAAGATGGGGTTTATTTCTACATAAATAGATCTTGTCTACATGATGTCATCGTTCTTATTGCACTATTCCGTTTCTCCATGAACTTAATACACTAGATGCATGTTGGATAGCGGTCGATGTGTGGAGCAATAGTAGTATATGCAGGCAGGAGCCGGTCTACTAATATTGGACATGATGCCTATATAATGATCATTACCTAGATATCGTCATGATTATTTGAAGTTCTATCAATTGCCCAACAGTAATTTGTTTACCCATCGTTTGCTATTTTTTTCGAGAGAAGCCACTAGTGAAACCTATGGCCCAGGGTCTCTTCTTTAATATGTTTGCCTTTGCGATCTATTTTATTTGCCTTTTTATTTTCAGATATATTAAACCAAAAATACCTTGCTACAATTTATTTTATTTTATGTTTGATCTATCAATCTATTACAACTTTCTCCCGTCCACGTGCCAATTTCTGGCGCCGTTACCTGAAAGGTATTGACAACCCCTTTAACATGTCGGGTTGCAAGTATTTATTATTTGTGTGCAGGTGTTGTTTACATAGTGTTGCTTGGTTCTCCTACTGGTTCGATAACCTTGGTATCATCACTGAGGGAAATACCTACCATCATTGTGCCACATCATCACTTCCTCTTTGGGGAAATACCAACGTAGTTCTAGCAGACGTCAACCGCATATAAGTAGATATGATGGACACTCATGAAAGAAACTTGGTTCAAGGATTTTGGATGCACAAGCAGTATTCTCGCTTAGTACAGAAATTTTGGCCAGCAAAAGATTCTAAAAAGCAAGCACCACATGTTGGAGGATCCATAACAATATAACTTCTATACAAATATACCCAAACATAACTCATTAAGTTGTCTTCCTTGTTCAACTTCAACTAATTTTCTCAAGTTTGAAAATAATTAATGGGGTTCACAATCATAGAAGTTGTCCAAGATAGTATATTTATATGTGAAATCACTCTTCCTTCAATATTCTTTCATGAATTGTTCAAGTGACCAATACTATGTTTGCTAACTTTCAATAAATTTACCACCTCTCACTACAAAAAAAGACACATCGGTGACATTTTGGGCTGAACGAATTTTTTTTCTGTCATACATATGACACTTCTATGACAATAATTGTGGCAAAACCAGGTATCATCACAGATGTGGTGGGCTCCTACTTCTATGACAGAAAATGGGCTTTTCATCCTGGGCGGGCCGGAGACGCAGCTGCATGACATTCTTTGGGCCGTCCACGACAGAAAAACCCGTGGTACAAGCGAGGGGGGGAACATTTCGGGGAGTTCCTGGTTACGGTGGGAGGTCGGGGGCCGAGCGATGCGCGTTTCTCTCATACATGTACGCGCGTGTGTGCGAGGCGTTGGCTCTAACTGAACCCGAGCGAGGCGTTGGGCTCTAACTAAACCCGAGCGATTGCACTACAGGCTACGCGTTACTGAACCCGAGCGATCTATCGATGGCTGTTAACTGAACCCGATCGAGTGATTCCTTCGCTACTGCTGCTAACTGAAGCCGATCGATTGGATGAACAGTGAGCGTTGCGGGGGGTTTGGATGAACAGTGAGTGGTGGCGTTGCCTCTGGATGAACATGACCCCGTGGTGTGGAGGGCTGGATGAACAGTAGACGGTGGAGGGGTGCCCGTGGAGGGGTGGTTGAACAGGACCCCGTGGTGTGGAGGGCTGGATGAACAGTAGACGATGGAGGGGTGCCCGTGGAGGGGTGGTTGAACAGTAGCAGGTGGAGTAGCGTGCGGTGGAGGCTGGATGAACAGGAGCCCGTGGAGGCTGGAGGAGGTCGACAGTAGCCCGTGGAGGCTGGAGGAGGTCAACAGTGGAGATGAACAGTATCCCGTGGAGTCCCATTTTGCCGTACGCCACACCCCTCCTGATGAACAGGACCTCCGTTTCGACCGTAGGAGGTCCATTTCGTCTGTTTTGCGGTACGCCACACCCCTCCCGGTCAACAGGACCCCCGTTTCGACCGTAGGAGATCCGTTTCCTCTGTTTTGCGGTACGCCACACCCCTCCCAATCAACAGGACCCCGTTCCGAACGTAGGAGGTCTGTTTCCTCCGTTTTGCAGTACGCCAGGCCTCGTTTCCATCGCCTGTTCCGTCCAAGCCCTCCCGATGAACACGACCACGCATTCTGTTCCGACCTAGCCGGTTGGCTCCCACGCGTTCCGTTGCCTCCCGATGAACACGACACATTCCGTTGCCTTCCCATGAACATGACGCATTCCGTTGCCTCCCCATGAACACGACGCATTCCGTTGCCTCCCCATGAACACGACGACGACGATGTTTCTCCATTCTGACCTAGCCATGTACATGAGCCCTGGCCGTACGTATGCGCGAGTAGGCGTTTGAGACCCCGCCCATATGTACACATACGTGGCCGTATTTTCTTTCTTGCACCCTGGCCGTTGTACGTACGTGTACATGCTACGTGCGCGCCTCTACTACGGCACGTACGCGCCTCTACTACGACACATGCGCGCCTCTACATCCACCAGTATATATATACATACACGTACGCGACCAGAATGACAACGCTATGTACGCTTCGACCAGGTGGGTCCCGACTGACAGGCACTTCCTTGCGTGCGAAGATGTAGCTGGTGGGTCCCAGCAGTCAAGGGGGCGAATCGTTTTTTTTGCCCGGACGCACTTCCTTGCGTGCGAAGATGTAGCTGGTGGGTCCCAGCAGTCAGGGGGGCGAATCGCTTTTTTTTTGCCCGGACGCACTTCCTTGCGTGCGAAGATGTAGCTGGTGGATCCCAGCAGTCAGGGGGAAACGTTTTTTTCATGAAATATGGTGGTCTGTCCGGTGGGTCCCCGCTGTTAGGTGGAGGAATCATTATTTTGCGCGTAATAAGGAGGCACTTCCTTGCTGCAGCCGTGGACCCAGCTATCAGCCTCTCCACGTACAGTCCACGTCCGATGGAAGTCATTGCTTGACCACGTTGACCACGCCGCGCCGAGAGCACCACAGCGGTGGAAGACAGCGAGGACTAGGAAGGGGACGACTCGGAGCCGGATAAGACGCAGTAGTGGATGCCCACGCAAAGAGGAGTATGAGGGTTCACTGGTTCGGTTGTGGTGTGAGGCTGCTGTCGCCGTAGAATAACAGGGGTGTGGGTGAGTAGAGGGATGGCCTGGCTAGCGGTGGGAGTAGTAGGGGCGGTGAGGCCTCCGCGGCATCACAGCCGGCCACGGGAGGCTGGAGCACGCGGCACGACCGACGCTGGTTTGGGCGGCTGGAGCAAGAAGACCAGAGGTTGAAGAAGCACTACGGTCGTTGGATGAACATCATACAGTAACAGCAACTAGAATCGTTCATATTGACTAAGTTGACAAAGCCCTCCGTCCCCGTCAACTTGGTAGGCCCACAAGTCAGCCTCCGACTATGCTGGGTTCCAGCTGGCAGGGGGAATATTCATTTTTTGTGCGTAATAAGGAGGCCCTTCCTTGCGTGCAAAGATAGCTGGTGGGTCCGACATGTCAGCGGGGGGAACGTTATTTTCACGAAATACAGAGGCCCTTTCGATGGGTCCCAGATGTCAGGTGGAGGAATCATTATTTTGCGCGTAATAAGGAGGCATTTCCTTGTGTGCGGCCGTGGACCCAGCTGTCAGCCTCTCCATGCACAGTCTACTTCCGATGGTGTCGTTCGTTGACCACGCCGCGTCGAGCGCAACCAAGGTGGTGGACGACGGCGAGGCCCGGACAGCAACGAGCCAGAGATGGGAAGACGCGGGAGTAGAGTCGTAGACGGAGAGGTGTACGAGGGTTAACTGGTTCTAGTGCGGTGTGGTTCGGCAGTCGGTGGAGAAGAACAGGAGGGGTGGAGGGATGGCCTGGCCAATGGTGGAGTAGCGCTTCATAGCGAAGCGTGCTAAGCAGAGCTGCTAGCAGCAGGAGGCGGGAGGTGGTCCCGGCGGCGCTGGAGGAAGAAGACGAGAGATTGAAGATGGATGCCGGCCGTTGGATGTAAATCCAACGGCTAACATGTCAGAATCATTTGTTTACTAAATTGACAATGACTTGCGTTGGCTTCGACCTATTGGCCCACATTTCAGCCTCCAAAAATGTGGCACGTATTCAACCCATTTTTTCGGAATTTACAGTCTTTTTTTTGCACGGTAGAATTTACAGTCAATTTGATCTTCTTCTTTTTTGAATTACAACCATTAGCTGGGCTGGGTGAACAAATAATGTAGCGTCCATGCAGCCCATTTATTTTATTTCCTAAAAAATTACAAGCCATTCGCACTTTCTCGAAATACATGATTTTGCTGGGCTGATTCTAATTATAATGTTGGGTTGGGCCAGCAATGTTATCAAAAAATAAAAAGGGGCTGAGCATTTTGTTATAAATATATTTAAATAATAAGTGATATTATTACATTCGTCCTTAAATCTTACCAAGCTTTTGTACACAATCACTAGGATTTTCGTGCCAAAACAATCCAGGATTTTATTTGTTAAGAAATTATTTTTATAAGTTAATAAGATGTGGGATATTGTTTTCTTATATATGTAAGTATCTGTTAAATACATGATGACAATAAAAATAATATATAATACATATAAAATAATTTAAATATATATAATATAGTTAGAAGGGAAACATAAGTTGGACCTGGCGTTCCTATTCTTATATAGAAAAATAGAACAGACCTCTACGTTTTCTTCAAAAAAATACATAAATTGGGCTGCCAAAAATAAAACCTCGGATGGGAGGTCCATAGGTCGGTCGATACATGACGGCCCTAAGAAAATACAAACAGGCCTATGGACCTCCCATCCGAGGTTGTGGGTTGCGCATGTTAAAAATGAAAGCCTAGACGGGGTAGCCCAAAACCACATCCAACACTTGCCAAAACTTCGTCCCTCGTTTTCTCTGTGTTTCGCACACTCGACATTGTGTGGGCATTTTGACTGTGCATCATATGAAGATGTGCTATGCATGAATGTTGATCGGCATGATGTTAACTGGCTGGTAGTTCCATTTTCGACCATGAATAAAACTTCCAACATGATGTTAACCCTGTTTGAAAAGGCCGTGTTAATATAATGCTCTGCCTCTGAAAGTTGCAGTTTCTTATCTGAAACTGAACTTGCAGTTTCTTATCTGAAACTGAAACTTGCAGTTTCTTCTCTGAGAATCACATTGTCTGCACTTTTATACTCCTATGAAACTAAATTTTTTTAAGTGCTAAAAATAGATCTCTAGAATTCATAAAATACTTCATATGCTCAATACTGCAAATCTGAAATTCAAAAGACATTCATATCTGAAAGTACTCTCAAAATACACAACACAAAACACAATTCACAACCTGCAAATACTGACAACCCTAAGCTCCTCCTGACAATTCACAACCTGCCCGACTATTGGGCTGGGGGCAGCCCCCTCCTATTCCTCGGTGGCAGACAGCCACCCCGTGGGACCATGTGAACGGCGAGGGAGGCGATGGCGGGGAAGCATCGTCGGGTGAACTGCTTTTCTCCTCTTGCAGTTGGGTTCGGTCAATGAAGACTCCACCGGCTCGTTCTGGCAGGACACCCTCACAAACGGCACCCTGTAGATGCTCGATCCTTCAATCTCTGGTGGATGCTCCATCTGGGATCGATACTCCCACCACCGCTCCCTCACGATCAGATTCGGTGAATCTGTTTGCTCCATGGCCCAGAGGAGCAGCTCTATGTACTCCGGCGCGACTCCCTTCGAGAGTATCATCACATTTTCGCTCTGTTGCAGATATTTGGCCATGGATGTCGCCGTCGCCGCTAGTTGGTCCTTGTTGTCAAACCAAGATTGTATCTCCAACATCCTAGCTAGCTTCACAGGGTCGCCGTCTGCGATCCTCACATATCGGTTGTACTCCTCCATCGATCTACTTCTCCACAGCACCTTCACTCGCCGGCGGTGGTTTTTGAATGGAAGAGGAGAGGAGCAGCGCTGGTTTTGGATTAGAACGGGAGAGGAGCGACGCTGGTTTTGGACTAGAACAGGAGAGGAGGGGCGGTGGTTTTGAAATGGAAGAGGAGAGGAGCGGCGCTGTTAGATTGGAATAGGAGAGGAGCGGCGGTGGTTTAAGAGGAGAAGAGCGGAAGAGCGGCGCTGGTCTTGGAAGTATTTTTTTGTTGTTTTGCATATTTTGGGTCAAAGTTTGACCACGTATTATATTTGACAAGCAAAATGTGAATGCATGTCACCAAAAATTGTATCGTTTGTTTCGTATCTGAATGTACTTTCAAATTATATTATTTTTGCAACGTATAACATATATTTTATGTGCGAAAATCATGGCCAATTATGACCCAGAATAAAAGGGAGACTAGTTAATGTGGGGTCACTTTCTTAATTGAAGGGTAAATTGATTTTGATTTTGATTTTGATCCAGTCACAGCGCACCGGCCCTCTCGTCCAATCCTAAATCACTGCCGCACGCTCCTCCCCCTCTTCACCATTGCAAAACCACCTCCTCTCCTCTCCATCATCTCCATCCCAAAACCACCGTCTCGCCTCTCCCTCTTCTGATCTTCTCCATTGCAAAACCACCTCGCACTCTGCATATATGTCGGTTCCATACGTACATTTGTGCAGTTCCACCAAAATACAGCTGAATAACCCTATTTGCACAGATAATGAAAAAGCGTGATTACATTATAGTGGCACTAGTTGATGAAACATACAAAATAAATAGAAGGAAATATTGCGATAGTATCATAGTATGCCATGCTGCGAGGTCAAGATGGGCCCTGCGACGCCTCATACGGTACGCCTCATACTGGACATCGTCTCAAGTCTCCCAGATACACCTTCTGCCAGTGATGAACATCAGTGTACATCGGTAGTACAAGGAGGCGCCTTGAGACATTCAAATCTCTATTTTTGTACATATCAACTAAAATTAAGCACCCAAGTTTGCAGAAACGCTTAAACATTAACAATGGGACTAGTTGATGAAACATACATTAACAAAGAGAAGCACTTTCTTTATCTACATTGGAAATGAAATGATAGAGATGACACTCGCTCTATTTTAACTGTATTATTACTTCATTTTATCAGTGACACTAGGGTCGAGCAGCTGGCAAACGAGGTGTACCGTGCATCGCAGGGATGGAGGCCAGGGGTGCTTAGACTGGGATGCTGAAGCTGGCTCTTTCAGTCACCAACATGGATGATTCAATTCATGGTACCTTTTGGTCCAGTTCACCTAAAATGAAGCAATGTCCCGTGAGCTAGCAGCTTCTTCTTCAAAAAAAATTAAGAAAAGGGCTCCAGCCCCAGTTCCATTTCCATCAGAAAACGAAACCCACAGAGCTTCTTCTTCATTAGTTGCAATAAAATTGAGCAACATCAAGGTTGGTTGTGAAGCTCCTGGAATGCTCAACTATAATTTGGATATCATTTGTGCAGTTCAACTAAGATCAAGCGTGAAATGTATATCTCTGTTTGCACAAAAAGGTGCAAAGGAGGGTGACTAACAAGTGATGAAACATGCATCAAATGAAAAGAAGCATGTTCCTAATCTGAATGGCAATCCTACAAGGACAGTAGCAATTTCTAAAGCACTGACATTGCTAGATATTAGTGTGGGCATTAGGATTAACTATGACAACCGTTAAATACGACATTACTTTGGGCACGGGAGAGTAGGCGGACTAGGACAGTTGCATTTCTAACGAAAAAAACCAACTTATCTTAATGGGAAATTTTAGCAGGACATGTAAAGAAGTGTCATTGATTCATATTATTGGAGGCATTACAATGAAAACAACATTGGTTTAACGTGTCCTTACTTTTAACAGTGCGACTGCTACATTTTACCAGTGGCATTATATAAGAGTGGCTCGGGGCAACAAACATCAGAA
The DNA here is from genome assembly GCF_018294505.1 of Triticum aestivum. NCBI lineage: Eukaryota > Viridiplantae > Streptophyta > Magnoliopsida > Poales > Poaceae > Triticum > Triticum aestivum. The sequence continues at coordinate 156,114,058 of NC_057800.1, read as the reverse complement.
CAGGATATCTGGGTTGGTCCCATTTTTGTTCGGTATAGCCACCTTATACTGTGTGAGGCTAGCAAATCTAGTGCTGGACTTACTCTGATGACTTGTCCCCCAGTCCCCACTTTCTTTCCTTTTTCAACCAATAGATTTGGTTTATATTGAGTTTGTACTGTGTTTCCCTTTATTTCCCTATTAGACCTAGAGACCAGTTGGATAGCCAGTCTCTGCTACTTTTCGCCCCCATTATTTCCTCTTTCGACCAAGTCCTAGATTCAGGTAACAAATCCTCCCCCACCCCACCCCCTTTCTTCCTTGTTTGAACCAAGTAGTACTAGATTCGAGTGCATGAACTAGTTTTACCTCTTAAACGTAAAAAAAATAGGTGGTTTTCGAACAGCCGATCGATCCTATCTACGAGGGGGCCTGAGAAATAGTAAAAGATACAAATGCAGCGATGTTAGGAGCTCGGGAAGTAGAGAAAGGCTGGTTTCGAAGGAAGTTATACCTGATGGTCACCGGGATGTCTCTAGGTGGGCGGCGGGAGGCCGGATTTGCCCACACTATGGCAGCGAGGAAGAAGGGGTCGGAGGCGCTCCCTTGCCAGCGGTGCTTGGGAGAGAATGGCAAGGCAGGCTAATCGGGACGCGCCCAGCAATGGATAAGAGCCGTCGCCGAGGACGACCGCGTGAATGTTGCACCTTCTCACCTTCCTCAGCGGAGAGGATCCGGCTGGATCTGTGACCAGCGGTGAGCAGAGAGAGAGAGAGTGTGGCCATCACTGTCTTGTTTAGATCTGGAGAGGCCGAGACAGTGTGAAGAGAGCAACACTAGCAAGCAAGCGCGGAGGCTCCTGCCTATATAGTGGAGTAGTACTAGTTTTCTTTTGTCTACCGGAGATGGCTTGACCTCGTCAATGACTGTCGAGAAGTCTTCATGCACGTGGCCCGAAGGCGAAGTTGTCGTCATTTTGATCTGAAGCGCCGGATTATAACATATAACACGAAAAAATGTCACATGACAAGAAATCATAACCTCACTGCCCAAAGGAGACAACATGAATCCCGACGGACAAACTAGACGAGGAACAAAGTTCAAATAAAAGATAAACTCGTAGAAAAGGGGTCCGTCGATATATGTCCTAATTAACATAGCCAGTTGACCTAGATGGCAGTCGAGTAGTCACTGTTCGTGCATGTGCCCCCAATGACTAGCCCAACTCAGTTGTCACTGTTTAACCCTCGCAGTGATCCGAAGCACATGACACCTAATTTTGTGAGATGACAAGAAACCTTTTTTTAGATTTCTCACTACAACTACAGCCATGTACAACACAGCCTGCACGATATGTAGACGATAGCCAATCCAGGCGTGTCTGCTGGAGTCTGGTCACATGCATGGACGAACTGATCTTTCGTGTCCTGCAGGGATCGTCCAGGCACCAACGTAGTACAACACTTCTCTAGTACTATCGCTCGTCTCCCTCTTCTATTAAGTCACCCGACTTGCGGGGCCGGGGAATGTGCCTATGGTTGGTTCTCAATTGCCGTCCCACATGTGTGTGCAAACGCAATATGACGCGCGTTCCATTCAGAGAGCAGCGTGCCAGACCGACCGACCGACCGTCTGGGGTGCGACGCGAACGCGACGGGCGTGATGTATACTCCGTACATGTGTACCACCGTTTTCTAGGCGCTTTGCTCCATGGCGCGGGCGCAATCCATGGATACAAAATTAGTATAGTGTATACTATTTAAAAGTCGAGGGTGGGGCTTTTCCTGTGCGGTAGGCGGCGGGGCAGTTCCGCCTAGTCGGTTCGACAGAGACGCGAGAAGACGAGGGAGTAGGCTGTTGCAAACGTTGTGAATCAAACACCCAGATTTGCAGAAATCCTGTGTTTTTAAATTCTATGTTTTGCACGTGCATTCCTATCCTATTCCTGTCTATTTCCTATCCCTGCATTGTTAGAATCCTCAAATTCAAACAAGCCCTTACTCAATTACTTCTGTTACAGATATGTGTCAAAGAAAACCTTGTGTGGTTTGTCCTGCTCATGCGGCGCTGTGTTCCACCCCAGCTCAGCTGCTCCAATGACGGAAGGGTTCACCACAGCAGGGATCCGCTGTCCGGATTGTCTTTCACCACCTCAGATATTCTTCCCCGCCGCCGGAAGCCACGGCAACTGCATTACCATCATCAACTAAGCAGATGACCTTGAGGACTACACGAGTCCGCAAGATAGGTCGCACTCTTCCATGTCTGCTTACGTTATGCGTTGCTTAATATGATGGCATGCTACATTATCGTCGTGTTCACCTATTAGACTCCGAGTCAGGTCCAAACTAATGCTGAAACTTGAGTTTTTAAATGGTTGTGGGGTACATATTGCGGCAGCAATCAGTACTATCTGTCTACTATCTGGTTAATCTCCGGTGTCTACTATGAGTTTCATGTTGGGTGCAAACAAACATTAAAGGAGCCATTATCTGTATTTTTTAACTAAAGCTATTATCTTCCTGCTATCATTGGTTTTGAGTCTATCCACAGTTTGCTGCCATCACTCTAGATTTGTGCATGCACTCCTTACATAATCTCACTATGTTTTATTCCTATGCATGCCAGTTATTGTACACAATGGAACTGATCATGTCGAGCAAAAGAGACGAGCCTTGTGTGGAAATAAAATTTCATGCAGACATCGTTCCATGGTGGGCGCAAAGGCAGCCCCCCCTCCACCCATTTCGGATAGTAATCAAGAGGAAGATAACTATTCTGAGGGGGATTTAGAAGGAGAAGACCACTCCTATTTACCCCATGAGGTCTTCGCTCTAACTTGGCATGCTGATGTTGGTAATATCATGCATATGGTGCCTTGCATTGCTTATTGTATACATTAAAGATGTTATCTGCTTAGTTTAGACATGCTTTGTGTCAATGCCATCTGTTTAGTTTCTTTATCGTATATGTGAATCATGCAATGCCATCTTGTCTAACCAGGCATCTCGACATGAGAGGAACGTGTCCTCTCGGCCTTGATATATATATGTGAATTTTGCAATGTCGCCCTGGTTAGCCAGTTATCTTATATGTGAATTATATCATGCCATCATTTTTTATTACATGTTAAATTTGTCAACAATTTTAGTACATTCAATTACTCTTCCTGTGCATCAGCCATTCGGCACGGTCATGGAAAAATCTGGAGTGGAAACAAGGTCTTCAGAGCAGACAATGCTATCTGACAAAGCGCATGTCTTGCTGGTTACCGATAGCTCCTGAGAGGAGGATTCAGAGACAGATGACCAGTCATATCCCCCCCCCGAGGTGCATGCCCTAACTTGGCAGGGTTATGTTGCTCATATCGTGCGTATGGTATCTTGCATTGCTATGTCATTTGCTTAGTTTAGACATGCTTTGTGTGAATGCCACCTGTTTAGTGTCTAATTACCATATATGTGAATTATGCAATGCCATCTTGTTGCAAGACATTATATATGTGAATTATGCAATGTTATCTTGTTGCAAGGCATTATGTATGTGAATTATGCAATGCCATGCTGTTTAGGCAAGCATCATATATGTGAATTATATCATGCAATCCTTTTTTTGTATTTCTCATTGCTTTTGTCGATAATGTTTTTATATTCAACTGCTCTTCCTGTGCATCAGCCATTTGAATTGGTGATGGAGAAATCTGGAGTGAAAACAAGGTCTTTAGAGCAGACAATGCTACCTGCTGAAGAAGATATCTTGCTGGTTACAGATAGCTCTTCAGGGGAGGATTCAGAGGCAGATGACCAGTCCTATTATCACCCTGAGGTGTATGCTCAAACTTGGCAGGGTTATATTACTCATATAATGCGTATGTTGTATTGCAATGCTTAGTTTTTACATCATATACACAATATTGAATGTCATCTCCTTAGTTGACACATCATATATGTGATTGCCCTCTGCTCACTTCCTTAGTATATAAATCATATATTTGAATTATGTCATGCCATGATGTTTACATAGACAACATGTATCTGAATTATGGCATGCCAACCCATTTTCTAAAGACATAATAAAGTTATATCATCTCATCCTGTTTACATAGTCATCATATTTTAAATTATGTCATTCTATCCGTGAATTATATCATGCCATCATGTTTCCATCGACGGCATGTTTGTGATTTATGGCATGCCAACCACTTTAATAGACACATCGTATAGTTATGTCATGTCATCTTGTTTACATAGTCATCATATTTTGAAGTATGTCATTCTATCCTTTTTAGTTAGCCATCATACATGTGAAATTGTGTCATGCTATCCTGTTTAATTAGCCATCATATATGTGAAATTATGTCATGCTATTTTGTTTGCTTAGACAACATAAATGTGAATTATTGCATGCCCTGTTTTCTTCCCTACTATCCATTGCACATGTCTATCTTACAATGTCTGTACATTCAATTACTTTTCTTGTTTATCAGTCATTTCAATTAGAGGGAGTGATGGCAGTATCTGTGGGAGTAGAAACATGGTCTTCAGAAAAGATCGTGCTACCTGTCGATGCAGATAGAACCATGGTTGTACTTGCCCAAGAACCAGCCCCAGCACACATAACTCACACTCATGCAGATTGTACCCCTACCCAGTTGGATAGAGAACTAGCTACACCCCTTCTAACCCCAACCCCAGCAGATAGACACCCAGTTCCCATTAACACAGCACCGTCTCCACCACAGAGCACCCAAACATGAGCAGTTAGTAAGGCAACTGCAGTGCCCAAATCACAAGGACCACCACTCTGAACCCGAAGTCAACTCTTAAAGCAGAAGAAGAATTGTTCTCAGGTCAGATTCTGTAGCTATGGTTCATACTACTTTGCTCTTGCATCACTGTATTTACTGACACCAACTAATTTCAAATTTGAAGGATGCAATTGAAACTCCAATGGCGCAACAGGTATGTTTTAAACCTGTTTTTTCAACGTGTTTGGCTGTTTGCTGTTGTAACTTGCTCTATGTTGATTTCAGTTTCAATTGAATAAACAGTTATGTTCTCATGCCATGCACATTACAAGTGTTGTTATTGTTGTGTAGTTTCCCACACTTATATTCTGTCTATGCTGCTTTGTCTTAAATAGATATGATTCGAACTGTATCTATCTTGATTTGGCGACATAACTAGAATGATATAGACCATACAGTGACCATACTACATAGATATATGTTTGTTTCATGCTGTTATCCTGTCCACCTTACTAATGAACTGGTTTACCAAAATGAGTTTCATATACTAGATTGTAAACCTAAGATGTGTTTGTTTGTTTCTCTTTTAGAACGCGGATAAAATATTGGAGAAGAGTACCCTATTATACAATGGTAAAGGAAGTAATGCAGATAAGGTTCAAGATAGTGAGACATCCCTGTTGGTCTCCAAGAAAGCTGATAAAAACTATATTGAAGACACTGGGACAACCCCAAAGTCCTATCTTGATGTAGTGTTCGAGTTACTAGCTACCACTGCTGGCACCAGCTCTTCGAACTCGTTGCCTGAATCAGTTCGGCTTCGTGAGTCTCAACTTCAAGTTGAAAGACATCAATCAGATGTTATGCGACAGGAAGCCGAAGGACTAAGGAAGTCCCTGCAGAATTCAGATGCATACTTTCTGGTGCAACAACAAGTGCTGGAGGACTTAAGCGCCAAACAAGAGAAAGTTAATAAGCTTTCTAAGCATCTTGCTAGCATTATGGGTACCCAGGATATTGTTTGTTGAGCTCTTCTGAAGTGGTTTCAGTTCTGGACTTGTTTTGCTGCGGCGTTTATATGCTGATGTGTTCCCTATATTTGCACTCATGGTGAACTTTGATGCCCAGTGGATGTAATATGTGTAATATCCGTGATAGCCTAGTGTAACTTGCTTGCTTATTTATTTCCTTGTTGTCTTGTTTATTTGTTTGCTTGTAGTAAGTGCAGTTCTTTTTCCGCGGTTTGCTAGTGGTTGCAATAACCTATTTTTTAAAACTAGGCCACAATAACCATGGGCTAATATTTATTGTAGTGACACTAGGCCTCCTACGGGCCGTAGAAACAGTGGGCCTTCTACGGGCCGTATAAACAGTGGGCCTTCTACGGGCCGTAGAAACAATGGGCCTTCTACGGGCCGTAGAAATAATGGGCCTTCTACGGGTCGTATCATCAATGGGCCTTATATGGGTCGTATGATCGATTGGCCAAACATGGGCCAAACATACCGCATTTTGGCCGTAAATGGGCTAGAGTTGGAATCGTCCATTCATGGGTCGACCATAACGGGCCATCGTTAATAGGCCGTATTTGATGACGCTATGAAAATGGCCCAACGTATTAACGGACCACAAACGGGCCGACTGTAACCACGAGCTGAATTTGGCCCACAAGCAGAAAATGACAATAACGGGCCGTAAGTAAACGAATGTTGGAAAATAGCCCAAGAATAAATGGGCTCTGAGAAGGCCGAAAGATAACATGGGCTGGAAACGGCCCAACGGAATAACGGGCTGTTAATGGGTATAAAGTGATACACTGTTCTTTACGGGCCAGTTTCACCATGGGCCGTTAATGAGTGTAAAGTGATACACTGTTCATTACGGGCTAGTTTCACCACGGGCCGTTAATAGGCCAAGAGTTACATAGGGCCTCATATGGGCCGAAAGACGTCATGGGCCATACATGGGCCAAAAGTAAAAATGGGCTGGAATCATATTGGATGGCCTAGATGACGCTACTAGGCCTAATTCGAATAGGGCGTAAAGAGCCTTGGGTTAGCGGGCTGTAAATGGGCTATATGCGAACAAGCCATTAACAGGCTTTCTATGGGCCAGCCCGCCACCTTTTGACCAAGTCAAATGGGCCAGCCTTTTCACAGGAATGGGCCTCTGTTGGGTCGTGCCACGTGTCGACGTATCATAGGCGCCTTCTGTCCAATGAGTGGATGACATATGTCCCAGCGATGAGCCGACACGTGTTTCCTCCAGCCAATGATGATTTTACACGTGGAAAATCCCCATTGGTCGGGGCTGTTAACGGGTTATCGGATCCAAAACCCGACCCGATAGCTTAACGGCGTTCCGTTACGGTGGATGCCACGTGTCGGTCACCCTTGACGAAAGCACTTCTGTGACGCGTGATTTATCGGCATGGAAGTGGACACTTCCATGATGATAATTTTGGTAATGTCATGGAACACTTCTACAACAGCACAGGTATGACTATCTTGATTCTATCATAAAATCGTCATGAATTTACATGCATGACAGAAAACGCGACCTACTGTGACAAACATGTATCATCACGGAAGTGTATTTTTTTGTAGTGTCTACTTCTTATATGTGAAGTCATTACTCCCCATGGGATAAGCATATGAAACATATATAATTTCAGATTTTATGATATTCAATTCATTCAACCATTTACTCATATGATATAAGTGAAGCACGAGAGTAAATGACAAACTACTCCAAAAAGATATAAGTGAAGATCAATGAGTAGTCAAATAATTATTTAGATATGTGAGAACTCTCTCTCTCTCATTTAAGAAAATTTCATATCTTAAGTACTTTATTCAAACAGCAAGCAAAAAAATGACATTCCAAGTATAACACAAACAATGTGAAGAAGCAACAACTTAGGCTCAACTGAGGCTAACCGATAATTGTTGATGAAGAAAGGCGGGATGCCAACCGTGGCATCCCCAAGCTTAGATGCTTGAGACTTCTTGAAATATTAATTAGGGATGCCTTGGCATCCCCAAGCTTGAGCTTTTGGGTCTCCTTAATTCCTCTCATATCATAGTTTCCCGGAATCTTAAAAACTTCATGCACACAAAACTCGACAAGAGCTCGTGAGATAAGTTAGTATAAATCCATGCAAAACCTTATCATTCTCTACTGTAGAAAATCACTAAAATTATAATTTGACATTGCATACTAAATGCCTCTGCATATTTAACACTCCTATCCTCAAATATAATCATTAAACAATCAAACATATGCAAACAATGCAATCATAATAGCAATCTGCCTAAACAAGGCAGTCTATAAAGAATGCAAGAGGAATCATAATTCTTTAACTCCAAAAATTCTGAAAAATTACCACACTGTAGATAATTTGTTGTTACTAATTGTGTAAAAAATTCAAGATTTTATCATGTCATGACTATTCACCAATATTCAAAACATAACATCAAACTTTCTGTTTTTAAACAGCAACATATAGACTTGCAAAATAAGCATGTAAAGGCTATACTTGACCTTTTTATTGAACTAAAAGAAGCAAAACATTACTCTAAATAACAGCAAGAAAATATGAATAAAATAAAATGATGCTCCAAGCAAAACTCATATCATGTGACGAATAAAAATATAGCTCCAAGTAAGGTTACCGATAATGTTGAAGACGAAAGCGGGGATGCCTTCCGGGGCATCCCCAAACTTAGTTGCTTGGATATTCCTTGAATATTACATTTGAGTGCCTTGGGAATCCCCGATATTAGTGTCTTTCCACTCCATATTCTCCTCATATCGATATCTCACCCAAACCTTGAAAACTTCAATCACACAAAACTTAACAAAACTTCGTGAGATGGGTTAGTATGATAAAGACAAATCATTAACTTTGGTACTGCCAAGAAAAGATTCATAATTGTTTCCACATAATTCCTATTGTACTCTATCATTTACACCATTTATATTACTTAATATAAGCCATGGAAACACTAAAACAAGCAAACTATGCGTTAAAAACAGAATCTATCAAAAACAGAACAGTCTGTAATGATCTAAACAACAACAATACTTCTGCTACTCCAAAAACTCTGAAACATTAGGAAAACCTAGGCAATTTGTATATAAATCTTGTGCAAGACGAATTAGGATTTTATCATGCTTTTGTAAAACGAAAATTATTTTACTGGGCGCAAAAGTTTCCGTTCTTCAGCAAGATCAAATCAACTATCACCATAGACCATCCCAAAGGTCTTACTTGGCACTTTATTGAAACAAAAGCTATAAAACATGATTACTACAGTATCCTAATCATGTGAACACAAAAAAAAACAGTAGGGATAAATGTTGGGTTGTCTCCCAACAAGCGCTTTTCTTTAATGCTTTTTTAGCTAGGCACGATGATCTCAGTGGAGCTCACATAAAAGATAAGAATTGGAACATAATGGGAGCACCATGAAGCATATGACAAGCACATTTAAGTCCAACTTACTTCCTATGCATAGGGATTTTGTGAGCAAACAACTTATGGGAACAATAATCAACTTGCATAGGAAGGTAAAACAAGCATAACTTCAAGATTTCCAACACATAGAGAGGAAACTTGATATTATTGCAACTCCTACAAGCATATATTCCTCCCTCATAATAATTTTCAGTAGCTTCATGAATGAATTCAACAATATATCTATCACACAAAGCATTCTTTTCATGATCCACAAGCATAGGAATTTTATTACTCTCCACATAAGCAAAATTACTCTCATTCATAGTAGTGGGAGCAAACTCAAAAAAATAACTATCATGTGAGGCATCCAATTGAAAATTAAAATCACGATGACAAGTTTCATGGTTATCATTATTCTTTATAGCATACATGTCATCACAATAGTCATCATGGATAGCAACTTTGTTCTCATAATCAATTGAAACCTCTTCCGACATAGTGGATTCATCACTAAATAAAGTCATGACCTCTCCAAATCCACTTTCATAAATATTACTCCCTCCATCTCAAAATAAGTGTCTTAACCTTAGTATAACTTTGTACAAAGTTAGTACAAAGTTGAGACACTTATTTTGGGATGGAGGGAGTATAAGATTAAACACCCTCCAAAATAGTGGGATCATTACCTAGAGTTGACACTCTTCCAAACCCACTTTCATCAATATAATCATCATAAATAGGAGGCATGATATCATCATAATAAATTTTCTCATCAAAACTTGGGGGACAAAAAATATCATCTTTGTCAAATATAGCATCCCCAAGCTTGTAGCTTTGCACATGATTAGCATCATGGATATTCAAGGAATTTATACTAACAACATTGCAATCATGCTCATCATCCAAATTTTTCATGCCAAACATTTTATTGACTTCTTCTTCTAACAATTGAGCACAATTTTCCTTTCCATCATTTTCACGAAAGACATTAAAAAGATGAAGCATATGAGGCAACCTCAATTCCATTTTTTCTAGTTTTCTTTTATAGACTAAACTAGTGATAAAAGAAGAAAATCAAAGATTAAATTGCAAGATCTAAAGATATACCTTCAAGCACTAACATCCCCAGCAACGGCGCCAGAAAAGAGCTTCATGTCTACTACGCAACCTTCTTCTTGTAAACTCGTGTTAGGCCTGCAAGCGCAGAGTTTTGTAGGACAATAGCAAATTTCCCTCAAGTGGATGACCTAATGTTTATCAATCAGTGGGAGACGTAGGATGAAGATGGTCTCTCTCAAACAACCCTGCAACCAGATAACAAAGAGTCTCTTGTGTCCCCAACACACCTAATACAATGGTAAATTGTATAGGTGCACTAGTTCGGCAAAGAGATGGTGACACAAGTGTAATAAGGATGGTAGATATGAAGGAAATATGCCCTAGAGGAAATAATAAAGTTGTTATTTATATTTCCTTATATCATGATAAATGTTTATTATTCATGCTAGAATTGTATTAACCGGAACTTGGTACATGTGTGAATACATAGAGAAACAGAGTGTCCCTAGTATGCCTCTACTTGATTAGCTCGTTAATCAAAGATGGTTAAGTTTCCTAACCATAGACATGTGTTGTCATTTGATGAATGGGATCACATCATTAGAGGATGATGTGATGGACAAGACCCATCCGTTAGCTTAGCATAATGATCGTTTAGTATTATTGCTATTGCTTTCTTCATGACATATACATGTTCCTCTGACTATGAGATTATGCAACTCCCGAATACTGGAGGAACACCTTGTGTGCTATCAAAATGTTACAATGTAACTAGGTGATTATAAGGATGATCTACAGGTGTCTCCGATGGTGTTTGTTGAGTTGGCATAGATCGAGATTAGGATTTGTCACTCCGTGCATCGGAGAGGTATCTCTGGGCCCTCTCGGTAATGCACAATACTATGAGATTTGCAAGCAATGTGACTAATGAGTTAGTTATGGGATGATGCATTATGGAACGAGTAAAGAGACTTGCCAGTGAAGAGATTAAACCAGGTATGATGATACCGACGATCGAATCTTGGGCAAGTAACATGTCGATGACAAAGGGAATAACGTATGTTGTTATGCGGTTTGACCGATAAAGATCTTCGTAGAATATGTAGGAGCCGATATGAGCATCCAGGTTCCGCTATTGGTTATTGACCGGAGATGTGTCTCGGTCATGTCTACATAGTTCTCGAACCCGTAAGGTCCACACACTTAACATTCGATGATGATTTGTATTATGAGTTATGTAATTTGATGACCGAAGTTTGTTCTGAGTCCCGGATGACATCACAGACATGACGAGGAGTCTCGAAATGGTCGAGAGGTAAATATAGATATATTAGAAGGTTGTATTCGGACACCGGAATGGTTCCGAAGTGTTTCGGGTATTTTCCGGATTACCGGGAGGTTACCGGAACCCCCCGGGGAAGTAGTGGGCCTTAATGGGCTTTAGGGGAAAGGAGAGAAGGGCCTCAACGGGTGTCCGTGCGCCCCCCAATGGCTGGTCTGAATTGGACTAGGAGGGGCGGCGCCCCCTCTTTCCTTCTCCCTTCTTCCTCCTTCCCTCCTTCTCCTAGTTGGAATAGGAAGGGGGCGAATCCTACTTGGACCGGGAGTCCAAGTAGGACTCCCCCCTTTGGCGCGCCCCCCTTGGGTCGGCCTCCTCTTCCCCCTCCTTTATATACGTGGGAGGGGGTACCCCAAAGGTACACCAAGTCTTCTCTTAGCCCTGTGCGATGCCCCCCTCCATAGTTTCACACCTCGGTCATACCGTCATAGTGCTTAGGCGAAGCCCTGCACCGGTAACTTCATCATCACCGTCAACATGCCATCATGTTGACGAAACTCTCCCTCGTCCTCAATTGGATCAAGAGCTCGAGGGATGTCATCATGCTGAACGTGTGCTGAACACGGAGGTGTCGTACGTTCGGTGCTAGGATCGGTTGGATCGCGAAGACATTCGACTACATCAATCGCGTTACTAAACGCTTCCGCTTTCGGTCTACGAGCGTACGTGGACACACTCTCCCCTCTCGTTGCTATGCATCTCCTAGATAGATCTTGCGTGATTGTAGGAATTTTTTTGAAATATTGCGTTCCCCAACAGTGGCATCCAAGCTAGGTTTATGCGTAGATGATTTATGCACGAGTAGAACACAATGACTTCTGGGCGATAATAGTCATACTGCTTAGCACCAACGTCTTACTTTGATTCGGCAGTATTGTTGGATGAAGCGGCCCGGACCGCCATTACATGACCGCGTTCATGAGACTGGTTCTACTGACGTGCTTCACACACAGGTGGCTGGCGGGTGTCTGTTTCTCCAACTTTAGTTGAATCAAGTTTGACTACGGCCGGTCCTTGTTGAAGGTTAAAACAACACCTTGACGAAAAATCGTTGTGGTTTTGATGCGTAGGTAAGAACGGTTCTTGCTAGAAGCTCGTAGCAGCCACGTAAAACTTGCAACAACAAAGTAGAGGACGTCTAACTTGTCTTTGCAGGGCATGTTGTGATGTGATATGGTCAAGACGTGATGAGATATAATTTGTTGTATGAGATGATCATGTTTTGTTAAAGTTATCGGCAACTGGCAGGAGCCTTATGGTTGTCTCTTCATTGCATAAGATGCAAGCGCCATATAATTACTTTATTTTATTGCTATGCGATAGCAATAGTTGGCGAGACGACCATGTGACGACATCTTGATAGAGATCAAGATGATGGAGATCATGGTGTCATGCCGGTGATGATGGAGATCATGACGGTGCTTTGGAGATGGAGATCAAAGGCACACGATGATGATGGCCATATTGTGTCACATATTTTGATTGCATGTGATGTTTATCCTTTATGCATCTTATTTTGTTTAGTACGGCGGTAGCATTATAAGATGATCCCTCACTAAATTTCAAGGTATAAGTGTTCTCCCTAAGTATGCACTATTGCTACAGTTCATCGTGCCGAGACACCACGTGATGATTGGGTGTGATAAGCTCTACGTTCACATACAACGGGTGCAAGCCAGTTTTGCACAGACGGAATACTCAGGTTAAACTTGACGAGCCTAGCATATGCAGATATGGCCTCGGAACACTGAGACCGAAAGGTCGAACGTGAATCATATAGTAGATATGATCAACATAGAGATGTTCACCATTAAAAACTACTCCATCTCACGTGATGATCGGGCATGGTTTAGTTGATGTGGATCACGCGATCATTTAGACGACTAGAGGGATGTCTATCTAAGTGGGATTTCTTAAGTAATATGATTAATTGAACTTTAATTTATCATGAACTTAGTCCGGATAGTTTTTGCAAATTATGTTATAGATCAATAGCTCATGTTATATCTCCCTGTTTATTTTTGATATGTTCCTAGAGAAAAATAAGTTGAAAGATGATAGTAGCAATGATGCGGACTGGGTCCATGATCTGAGGATTATCCTCATTGCTGCACAGAAGAATTATGTCCTTGATGCACCACTAGGTGACGGACCTATTGCAGGAGCAGATGCAGACGTTATGAACGTTTGGCAAGCTCGGTATGATGACTACTTGATAGTTTAGTGCACCATGCTTTATGGCTTAGAACCGGGACTTCAAAAACGTTTTGAATGCCACGAAGCATATAAGATGTTCCCAGAGCTGAAATTGGTATTTCAGACTCATGCCCGAGTCGAGAGGTATGAGACCTCTGACATGTACTTTGCCTACAAGATGGCGGAGAATAGCTCAACCAGTGAGCATGTGCTCAGAATGTCTAAGTACTACAATCCTTGAATCAAGTGGGAGTTAATCTTCCATATAAGATAGTGATTGATAAAGTTCTCTAGACAATACCACCAAGTTACTCGAACCTCGTGATGAACTATAATATGCAAGGGATGACAAAAATGATTCCCGAGCTCTTCGCGATGCTAAAATCGGCGAAGGTAGAAATCAAGAAAGAGCATCAAGTGTTGATGGTTAACGAGACCACTAGTTTCAAGAAAAGGGGCAAAGGAAAAGAAAGGGAACTTCAACAAAGAATGGCAAGCGAATTGCCACTCCTGTGAAGAAACCCAAAGCTATACCTAAGCCTGAAACTGAGTGCTTATACTACAAAGGGAATGGTCACTGGAAGCGGAACTACCCCAAATACTTGGTGGATAAGAAGGATGGCAAAGTGAAAGGTATATTTGATATACATGTTATTGATGTGTACTTTACTAGTGTTCATAGTAACCCCATGGTATTTGATACCAGTTCAGTTGCTAAGATTAGTAACTCGAAATAGGAGTTGCAAAATGAACAGAGACTAGTTAAGGGCGAGGTGACGATGTGTGTTGGAAATGATTCCAAGTTTGATAAGATCACCATTGCACACTCCTTTTACCATCAGGATTAGTGTTGAACCTAAAATAAATGTTATTTGGTGTTTTGCATAGAGCATGAATATGATTGGATCATGTTTATTGCAATACGGTTATTCACTTAAGTCAAAGAATAATTGTTGTTCTGTTTACATGAATAAAACCTTATATGGTCATACACTTAATATAAATGGTTTATGAATCTCGATCGTAGTGATCCACATATTCATAATATTGATGCCAAAAGATGCAAAGTTGATAATGATAGTGCAACATACTTGTGGCACTGCCGTTTAGGTCATATTGGTGTAAAGCGCATGAAGAAACTCCATGTGGATGGACTTTTGGAATCACTTGATTATGAATCACTTGATGCTTGTGAACCATGCCTCATGGGCAAGATGACTAAGACTCCGTTCTCCGAAACAATGGAGCGAGCCACTAACTTATTGGAAACAATACATACTGATGTATGCGGTTCGATGAGTGTTGAGGATGGTGGTGAGTATCGTTATTTTATGACCTTCACAGCTGATTGAGCAGATACAGGTATATCTACTTAATGAAACATAAGTCTGAAACATTTGAAAAAGTTCAAAGAATTTTCAGAGTGAAGTGGAAAATCATCATAACAAGAAAATAAAGTTTCTACGATCTGATCATGGAGGCGAATATTTGAGTTACGAGTTTGGTCTTCATTTGAAATAATGTGGAATAGTTTCGCAACTCATGCCACCTGGAACACCATAGCATAATGGTATGTCCGAATATCGTAACCGTACTTTATTAGATATGGTGCGATCTATGATGTCTCTTACTGATTTACCACTATCGTTTTGGGGTTATGCATTAGAGACAGTTGCATTCACGTTAAATGGGGCACCATCTAAATCTGTTGAGATGACACCGTATGAACTATGGTTTGGCAAGAAACCTAAATTGTCGTTTCTTAAAGTTTGGGGTTGCGATGCTTATGTGAAAAAGATTCAACCTGATAAGCTCGAACCCAAATCGGAGAAATGCGTCTTCGTAGGATACCCAAAGGAAACTGTTGGGTACACCTTCTATCACAAATCCGAAGGCAAGATATTCATTACTAAGAATGGATCCTTTCTAGAGAAGGAGTTTCTCTCGAAAGAAGTGAGTGGGAGGAAAGTAGAACTTGATGAAGTAATTGTACCTTCTCCCGAATTGGAAAATGGTTCATCACAGAAATCAGTTCTAGTGATGCCTACACCAATTAGTGAGGAAGTTAATGATGATGATCATGAAACTTCAGATCAAGTTACTACCGAACCTCGTAGGTCAAGCAGAGTATGACCCACACCAGAGTGGTACGGTAATCCTGTTCTGGAAGTCATGTTACTAGACCATGATGAATCTATGAACTATGAGGAGGCGATGATGAGCCCAGATTCCGACAGATGGCTTGAGGCCATGAAATCTGAGATCGAATCCATGTATGAGAACAAAGTGTGGAATTTGGTGGACTTGCCCGATGATCGGCAAGCCATTGAGAATAAATGGATCTTCAAGAGGAAGACGAACGTTGATAGTAGTGTTACTATCTACAAAGCTCGACTTGTCGAAAAGGGTTTTTGACAAGTTCAAGGTGTTGACTACGATGAGATTTTCTCACTCGTATCGATGCTTAAAGTATGTCTGAATCACGTTAGCAATTGCCACATTTTATGAAATCTGACAAATGGATGTCAAAACTGCATACCTTAATGGATTTATTAAAGAAGAGTTGTATATGATACAACCAGAAGGTTTTGTCAATCCTAAAGGTGCTAACAAAATGTGCAAGCTCCAGCGATCCATCTATGGACTGGTGCAAGCATCTCGGAGTTGGAATATATGCTTTGATGAGTTGATCAAAGCATATAGTTTTATACAGACTTGCAGTGAAGCCTGTATTTACAAGAAAGTGAGTGGGAGCACTACAACATTTCTGATAAGTATATGTGAATGACATATTGTTGATCCGAAATGATGTACAATTTTCTGGAAAGCATAAAGGAGTGTTTGAAAGGAGTTTTTCAAAGAAAGACCTCAGTGGAGCTGCTTACATATTGGGCATCAAGATCTATAGAGATAGATCAAGACGCTTGATAAGATTTTTCAATGAGTACATACCTTGACAAGATTTTGAAGTAGTTTAAAATGCAACAGTCGAAGAAGGAGTTCTTGCCTGTATTGCAAGGTGTAAAGTTGAGTAAGACTCAAAACACGACCACGGCAGAAAATAGAAAGAGAACGAAAGTCATTCCCTATGCCTCAGCCATAGGTTCTATAAAATATGCTATGCTGTGTACCAAACCTATTGTGTACCTTGCCATGAGTTTGGCAAGGGGGTGCGATATTGATCCAGGAGTGGATCATTGGACAACGGTCAAAATTATACTTAGAAGACTAAGGAGGTATTTCTCGGTTATGGACGTGATAAAGAGTTCGTCATAAAGAGTTATGTCGATGCAAGCTTTTACACCGACCCGGGTGACTCTGAGTCTCAATCTGGATACATATTGAAAGTGGGGGCAATTAGCTAGAGTAGCTCCATGCAGAGCATTGTAGAAATAGAAAATTTGCAAAATACATACGGCTCTATATGTGGTAGACCCGTTGATTAAACTTCTCTCACAAGCAAAACATGATCACACCTTAGTACTGTTTGGGTGTTAATCACATAGTGATGTGAACTAATCACATAAAGACGTGAGCTATTGGTGTTAAATCACATAACGATGTGAACTAGATTATTGACTCTAGTGCAAGTGGGAGACTGAAGGAAATATGCCCTAGAGGCAATAATAAAGTTGTTATTTATATTTCCTTATATCATGATAAATGTTTATTAGTCATGCTAGAATTGTATTAACCGGAAAGTTGGTACATGTGTGAATACATAGACAAACAGAGTATCCCTAGTATGCCTCTGCTTGATTAGCTCATTAGTCAAAGATGGTTAAGTTTCCTAACCATAGACATGTGTTGTCATTTGATGAACGGGATCACATCATTAGAGAATGATGTGCTGGACAAGACCCATCCGTTAGCTTAGCATAATGATCGTCTAGTTTTATTGCTATTGCTTTCTTCATGACTTACACATGTTCCTCTGACTATGAGATTATGCAACTCCCGAATACCGGAGGAACACCTTGTGTGCTATCAAAATGTCACAACGTAACTGGGTGATTATAAAGATGCTATACAGGTGTGTCCGATGGTGTTTGTGCTGGGGAACGTAATAATTTCAAAAAAAATCCTACGCACACGCAAGATCATGGTGATGCATAGCAACGAGAGGGGAGAGTGTTGTCCACGTACCCTCGTAGACCAAAAGAGGAAGTGTTAGCACAACGCGGTTGATGTAGTCATACATCTTCATGATCCAACCGATCAAGTACCGAATGCACGGCACCTCCGAGTTCAGCACACGTTCAGCCCGATACGTCCCTCGAACTCCGATCCAGCCGAGTGTTGAGGGAGAGTTTTGTCGGCACGACGGCGTGGTGACGATGATGATGTTCTACCGATGCAGGGCTTCGCCTAAGCACCGCTACAGTCTTATCGAGGTGGACTATGGTGGAGGGGGGCACCGCACATGGCTAAAAGATCAACTGATCAATTGTTGTGTCTCTAGGGTGCCCCCTGCCCCCGTATATAAAGGAGCAAGGGAGTGCGGCCAGCCAGGAGAGAGGGCGCGCCAGGAGGAGTCCTACTCCCATCGGGAGTAGGACTCCCCCCCTTTCCTAGTTGGATTAGGACTTGGGAGGGGGAAAGAGGAGGGAGAGAGGAAGGAAGGGGGGCGCCGCCCCCCTCTCCTTGTCCTATTCGGACTAGGGGGAGGGGAGCACGGCCCATCCCTGGCCGCCTCTCCTCTTCTCCGTAAAGGCCCACTAAGGCCCATTAACCTCCCGGTACTCAGGTAAAATCCCGATTTCACCCGGAACACTTCCGATATCCAAACATAGGCTTCCAGTATATCAATCTTCATGTCTCGACCATTTTGAGGCTCCTCGTCATGTCTGTGATCACATCCGGGACTCCGAACAACCTTCGGTACATCAAAACATATAAACTCATAATATAATTGTCATGGAAACGTTAAGCATGCGGACCCTACGGGTTCGAGAACTATGTAGACATGATCGAGACATGTCTCTGGTAAATAACCAATAGAGGAACCTGGATGGTCATATTGGCTCCTACATATTCTACGAAGATCTTTATCGGTCAGACCGCATAACTACATACATTGTTCCCTTTGTCATCGTTATGTTACTTGCCCGAGATTCGATCGTCGGTATCTCAATACCTAGTTCAATCTCATTATCGGCAAGTCTCTTTACTCGTTCCGTAATACATCATTCCGCAACTAACTCACTAGTTGCAATGCTTCCAAGGCTTAAGTGATGTGCATTACCGAGAGGGCCCGGAGATACCTCTCCGATAATCGGAGTGACAAATCCTAATCTCGAAATACGCCAACCCAACAAGTACCTTTGGAGACACTTGTAGAGCACCTTTATAATCACCCAGTTACGTTGTGATGTTTGGTAGCACACAAAGTGTTCCTCCGGTAAACGGGAGTTGCATAATCTCATAGTCATAGGAACATGTATAAGTCATGAAGAAAGCAATAGCAACATACTAAACGATCGGGTGCTAAGCTAATGGAATGGGTCAAGTCAATCACATCATTCTCCTAATGATGTGATCCCGTTAATAAAATTACAACCCATGTCAATGGCTAGGAAACTTAACCATCTTTGATCAATGAGCTAGTCAAGTAGAGGCATACTAGTGACATATTGTTTGTCTATGTATTCACACATGTATTATGTTTCCGGTTAATACAATTCTAGCATGAATAATAAACATTTATCATGATATAAGGAAATAAATAATAACTTTATTATTGCCTCTAGGGCATATTTCCTTCAGTCTCCCACTTGCACTAGAGTCAATAATCTAGATTACATAGTAATGATTCTAACACCCATGGAGCCTTGGTGATGATCATGTTTTGCTCGTGGAAGAGGCTTAGCTAATGGGTCTGCAACATTCAGATTCGTACGTATCTTGCAAATTTCTATGTCTCCCACCTGGACTAAATCCCGGATGGAATTGAAGCGTCTCTTGATGTGTTTGGTTCTCTTGTGAAATCTGGATTCCTTCGCCAAGGCAATTGCACCAGTATTGTCACAAAAGATTTTCATTGGACCCGACGCACTAGGCATGACACCTAGATCGGATATGAACTCCTTCATCCAGACTCCTTCATTTTCTACTTCCGAAGCAGCTATGTACTCTGCTTCACACGTAGATCCTGCCACGATGCTTTGTTTAGAACTACACCAACTGACAGCTCCACCGTTCAATGTAAACATGTATCTGGTTTGCGATTTAGAATCGTCCAGATCAGTGTCAAAGCTTGCATCAACGTAACCATTTACGATGAGCTCTTTGTCACCTCCATAAACGAGAAACATATCCTTAGTCCTTTTCAGGTATTTTAGGATGTTCTTGACCGTTGTCCAGTGATCCACTCCTGGATTACTTTGGTACCTCCCTGCTAGACTTATAGCAAGGCACACATCAGGTCTGGTACACAACATTGCATACATGATAGAGCCTATGGCTGAAGCATAGGGAACATCTTTCATTTTCTCTCTATCTTCTGCAGTGGTCGGGCATTGAGTCTTACTCAACTTCACACCTTGTAACACAGGCAAGAACCCTTTCTTTGCTTGATCCATTTTGAACTTCTTCAAAACTTTGTCAAGGTATGTGCTTTGTGAAAGTCCAATTAAGCGTCTTGATCTATCTCTATAGATCTTGATGCCCAATATATAAGCAGCTTCACCAAGTTCTTTCATTGAAAAACTCTTATTCAAGTATCCTTTTATGCTATCCAGAAATTATATATCATTTCCAATCAACAATATGTCATCCACATATAATATTAGAAATGCTACAGAGCTCCCACTCACTTTCTTGTAAATACAGGCTTCTCCAAAAGTCTGTACAAAACCAAATGCTTTGATCACACTATCAAAGCGTTTATTCCAACTCCGAGAGGCTTGCACCAGTCCATAAATGGATCGCTGGAGCTTGCACACTTTGTTAGCTCCCTTTGGATCAACAAAACCTTCCGGCTGCATCATATACAACTCTTCTTCAATAAATCCATTCAGGAATGCAGTTTTGACATCCATTTGCCAAATTTCATAATCATAAAATGCGGCAATTGCTAACATGATTTGGACAGACTTAAGCATCGCTACGGGTGAGAAGGTCTCATCGTAGTCAATCCCTTGAACTTGTCGAAAACCTTTCGCAGCAAGTCGAGCTTTACGGACAGTAACATTACTGTCAGCATCAATCTTCTTCTTGAAGATCCATTTATTCTCAATTGTTTGCTGATGATCGGGCAAGTCAACCAAAGTCCACACTTTGTTCTCATACATGGATCCCATCTCAGATTTCATGGCCTCAAGGCATTTCGCGGAATCTGGGCTCACTATCGCTTCTTCATAGTTCATAGGTTCGTCATGGTCTAGTAACATAACTTCAAGAACAGGATTACCGTACCACTCTGGTGTGGATCTTAATCTGGTTGACCTACAGGTTCAGGAACAACTTGATCTGAAGTTTCATGATCATCATCATTAACTTCCTCACTAATTGGTGTAGCTGTCGCAGAAACCGATTTCTGTGATGAACTACATTCCAATAAGGGAGCAGGTACAGTTACCTCGTCAAGTTCTACTTTCCTCCCACTCACTTCTTTCAAGAGAAACTCCTTCTCTAGAAAAACTCCGAATTTAGCAACAAAAATCTTGACTTCGGATCTGTGATAGAAGGTGTACCCAACAGTCTCCTTTGGGTATCCTATGAAGACACATTTCTCCGATTTGGGTTCGAGCTTATCAGGTTGAAGCTTTTTCACATAAGCATCGCAGCCCCAAACTTTCAGAAACGACAACTTTGGTTTCTTGCCAAACCATAGTTCATAAGGTGTCGTCTCGACGGATTTTGATGGTGCCCTATTTAACATGAATGCGGTCGTCTCTAAAGCATAACCCCAAAACGATAGCGGAAAATCAGTAAGAGACATCATAGATCGCACCATATCTAGTAAAGTACGATTACGACGTTCGGACACACCATTATGTTGTGGTGTTCCGGGTGGCGTGAGTTGCGAAACTATTCCGCATTGTTTCAAATGAAGACCAAACTCATAACTCAAATATTCTCCTCCACAATCAGATCGTAGAAACTTTATTTTGTTATTACGATGATTTTCAACTTAACTCTGAAATTCTTTGAACTTTTCAAACGTTTCTGACTTATGTTTCATTAAATAGATATACCCATATCTGCTTAAATCATCTGTGAAGGTGAGAAAATAACGATATCCGCCATGAGCCTCAACATTCATCGGACCACATACATCTGTATGCATGATCTCCAACAAATCTGTTGCTCTCTCCATAGTACCGGAGAACGACGTTTTAGTCATCTTGCCCATGAGGCACGGTTCGCAAGTACCAAGTGATTCATAATCAAGTGGTTCCAAAAGTCCATCAGTATGGAGTTTCTTCATGCACTTTACACTGATATGACCTAAATGGCAGTGCCACAAATAAGTTGCACTATCATTATCAACTCTGCATCTTTTGGCCTCAATATTACGAATATATGTATCACTACTATCGAGATTCAACAAAAATAGACCACTCTTCAAGGGTGCATGACCATAAAAGATATTACTCATATAAATAGAACAACCATTATTCTCTGATTTAAATGAATAATCGTCTCGCATCAAACAAGATCCAGATATAATGTTCATGCTCAACGCTGGCACCAAATAACAATTATTTAGGTCTAATACTAATCCCGAAGGTAGATGTAGAGGTAGCGTGTCGACTGCGCTCACATCAACTTTGGAACCATTTCCCACGCGCATCGTCACCTCGTCCTTAGCCAATCTTCGCTTAATATGTAGCCCCTGTTTCGAGTTGCAAATATTAGCAACAGAACCAGTATCAAATACCCAGGTGCTACTGCGAGCATTAGTAAGGTACACATCAATAACATGTATATCACATATACCTTTGTTCACCTTGCCATCCTTCTTATCCGCCAAATACTTGGGGCAGTTCCGCTTCCAGTGACCAGTCTGCTTGAAGTAGAAGCACTCAGTCTCAGGCTTAGGTCCAGCCTTGGGTTTCTTCTCCTGAGCAGCAACTTGCTTGCTATTCTTCTTGAAGTTCCCCTTCTTCTTCCCTTTGCCCTTTTTCTTGAAACTGGTGGTCTTATTGACCATCAACACTTGATGCTCCTTCTTCATTTGTACCTTCGCAGCCTTTAGCATTGCGAAGAGCTCGGGAATTGTCTTATCCATCCCTTGCATATTATAGTTCATCATGAAGCTCTTGTAGCTTGGTGGCAGTGATTGGAGAATTCTGTCAATGACGTTATCATCCGGAAGATTAACTCCCAGTTGAATCAAGTGATTGCAGTACCCAGACAACTTGAGTATATGCTCACTGACAAAACTATTCTCCTCCATCTTTCAACTGTAGAACTTATTGGAGACTTGATATCTCTCAATCCGGGCGTTCTTTTGAAATATCAACTTCAACTCCTGGAACATCTCATATTCTCCATGGGTTTCAAAACGTCGTTGAAGTCCCGGTTCTAAGCCGTAAAGCATGGCACACTGAACTATCGAGTAGTCATCAACACGTTACTGCCAGGCATTCACACTGTCTGAAGTTGCTGGTGCAGGTGGTACACCTAGCGGCGCTTCCAGGACATAACTTTTCTGTGCAGCAATGAGGATAATCCTCAAGTTACGGACCCAGTCCGTGTAATTGCTACCATCATCTTTCAACTTTGCTTTCTCAAGGAACACATTCAAATTCAATGGAACAACAACACGGGCCATCTATCTACAATCAACATAGACAAGCAAGATACTATCAGGTACTAAGTTCATGATAAATTTAAGTTCAATTAATCATATTACTTAAGAACTCCCACTTAGATAGACATCCCTCTAATCCTCTAAGTGATCATGTGATCCATATAAACTAAACCATGTCCGATCATCACGTGAGATGGAGTAGTTTCAACGGTGAACATCACTATGTTGATCATATCTACTATATGATTCACGCTTGACCTTTCAGTCTCCATGTTCCGAGGCCATATCTGTTATATGCTAGGCTCCTCAAGTTTAACCTAAGTATTCCGCGTGTGCAACTGTTTTGCACCCGTTGTATTTGAATGTAGAGTCTATCACACCCGATCATCACGTGGTGTCTCAGCACAAGGAACTTTCGCAATGGTGCATACTCAGGGAGAACACTTATACTTTGATAATTTAGTGAGGGATCATCTTATAATGCTACCGTCAATCAAAGCAAGATAAGATGCATAAAAGATAAACATCACATGCAATCAATATAAGTGATATGATATGGCCATCATCATCTTGTGCTTGTGATCTCCATCTCCGAAGCACCTGTCATGATCACCATCGTCACCGGCGCGACACCTTGATCTCCATCATAGTATCGTTGTCATCTCGCCAATCTTATGCTTCTACGACTATCGCTACCGCTTAGTGATAAAGTAAAGCATTACAGGGCGATTGCATTGCATACAATAAAGCAACAACCATATGGCTCCTGCCAGTTGCCGATAACTCGGTTACAAAACATGATCATCTCATACAATAAAATTTAGCATCATGTCTTGACCATATCACATCACAACATGCCCTGCAAAAACAAGTTAGACGTCCTCTACTTTGTTTGTTGCAAATTTTACGTGGCTGCTA
The DNA here is from genome assembly GCF_018294505.1 of Triticum aestivum. Taxonomy (NCBI): domain Eukaryota; kingdom Viridiplantae; phylum Streptophyta; class Magnoliopsida; order Poales; family Poaceae; genus Triticum; species Triticum aestivum. The sequence goes on along the minus strand of NC_057800.1, from coordinate 156,089,598 downwards.
CGGGCTTAGCAAGAACCGTTCTTACCTACGCATCAAAACCACAACGATAGTTTGTCAAGTTAGTGTTGTTTTAACCTTCGCAAGGATCGGGCGTAGCCACACTCGGTTCAACTAAAGTTGGAGAAACTGACACCCGCCAGCCACCTGTGTGCAAAGCACATCGGTAGAACCAGTCTCGCGTAAGCATACGCGTAATGTCGGTCCGGGCCGCTTCATCCAACAATACCGCCGAACCAAAGTATGACAAGCTGGTAAGCAGTATGACTTATATCGCCCACAACTCACTTGTGTTCTACTCGTGCATATGACATCTACACATAAAACCTGGCTCAGATGCCACCGTTGGGGAACGTAATAATTTCAAAAAAATCCTACGCACACGCAAGATCATGGTGATGCATAGCAACGAGAGGGGAGAGTGTTGTCCATGTACCCTCGTAGACCGAAAGCAGAAGCGTTAGCATAACGCGGTTGATGTAGTCGTACGTCTTCACGATCCGACCGATCAAGTACCGAACGCACGACACCTCCGAGTTCAGCACACGTTCAGCCCGATGACGTCCCTCGAACTCCGATCCAGCCGAGTGTTGAGGGAGAGTTTCGTCAGCACAATGGCTTGGTGACGATGATGATTTTCTACCGACGCGGGGCTTCGCCTAAGCACCGCTACAGTATTATCGAGGTGGACTATGGTGGAGGGGGCACCGCACACGGCTAAAAGATCAACTGATCAATTGTTGTGTCTCTAGGGTGCCCCCTGCCCCCGTATATAAAGGAGCAAGGGGGGTGCGGCCAGCCAGGAGAGAGGGCGCGCCAAGAGGAGTCCTACTCCCACCGGGAGTAGGACTCCCCCCCCCTTTCCTAGTTGGATTAGGACTTGGGAGGGGGAAGAGGAGGGAGAGAGGAAGGAAGGGGGGCGCTATAACACCCACGATGCGGCTATATCTCCCACGTGTCGGACCACGACTTAGAGGCATAACCGCATTGTAGGCATGTCGCAAGAGGGGTAATCTTTACACATCCCAAGTACTGAATCAGAAAAAGGTACAGAGTTGACTTACAATCGCCACTTCACACAATACATGAATAAAGCATTAGATCATCCAGATACAATCAAGGTCTGACTATGGAACCAAAATAAAAGAAGACAACCCCTAATGCTACAGATCCCCGATCCTCCCAACTGGGCTCCACTACTGATCAACTGAAAACGGAACAACATAACAAACACGATCTTCATCGAGCTCCTCCTTGAGCTCGGTTGCGACACCTACACGGTTTCATCGGCACCTACAAACTGGTTTTGGAAGTAATCTGTGAGTCACGGGGACTCAACAATCTCACACCCTCGCGACCAAGACTATTTAAGCTTATGGGTAGGTAAAAGGTATGAGGTGGAGCTGCGGCAAGCACTAGCATATATGGTGGCTACTTACGCAAATGAGAGCAAGAAGAGAAGGCAAAGCACGGTCGTGAACTAGATATGATCAAGAAGTGATCCTAGACTACTACATTCAAGCATAACTCCAATACCATGTTCACTTCCCGGACTTCGCTGGAAAGAGACCATCACGGCTACACACGCGGTTGATCCATTTTAATTAAGTTAAGTGTCAAGTTCTCTACAACCGGACATTAACAAATTCCCATCTGCCCATAACCACGGGCACGGCTTTCGAAAGTTCAAAACCCTACAGGGGTGTCCCAACTTAGCCCATCACAAGCTCTCACGGTCAACGAAGGATATTCCTTCTCCCAGGAAAACCCGATCAGACTCGGAATCCCGGTTACAAGACATCTCGACAATGGTAAAACTAAACCAGCAAAGCCGCCCGGATGTGCTGACAAATCCCGATAGGAGCTACACATATCTCGTTCTCAGGGCACACCGGATGAGCGCTCCGTACAGCTAAAACCAAACCTCGAGTTTCTCCGAGGGGGCGCTACAAAGGACTCTAGTTTGGACCAACACTCAGAGGAGCACTGGCCCGGGGGGTTAAAATAAAGATGACCCTTGGGCTGGCCGGCCCAAGGGAAAAAGGCTAGGTGGCAAATGGTAAAACCAAGGTTGGGCCTTGCTGGAGGAGTTTTATTCAAAGTGAACTATCAAGGGGTTCCCATTATAACCCAACCGCGTAAGGAACGCAAAATCAAGGAACATAACACCGGTATGACGGAAACTAGGGCGGCAAGAGTGGAACAAAACACCAGGCATAAGGCCGAGCCTTCCACCCTTTACCAAGTATATTGATGCATTAATTAAATAAGATATATTGTGATACCAACATATCCATGTTCCAACAAGGAACAAACTCCATCTTCACCTGCAACTAGCAACGCTATAAGAGGGGCTGAGCAAAGCGGTAACATAGCCAAACAACGGTTTGCTAGGAAAGGTAGGTTAGAGGCTTGACATGGCAATATGGGAGGCATGATAAGCAAGTGGTAGGTGTAAGTGCATCTAGTGCCAGCCCTAGTTGGTTTTGGAGTATTGACGACAAACCTAGTTGAGGGACTAATGTGTTTGTGAGAATTGCAGGATAACACAGGTAGAAGTCCCTCATTGATTCGGTTTTCCTACCAGAGATGACCCCTAAAAATGTATGAAGACATTGAAGTCAAAGGTGGTATATGAAGATATTCACATTGAAGACTATGACAAGAGAAGACACCACATGAAGCCTATGGAGCTCGAAGACTTAGATCTTTCATAGTTCTCTTTCTTCTGTATTGAGTCATAGGAACCACCGTACTGTTAAGTGGGGTCCAAGAGAACCAGTCAGAATGACTGAAGTGATTCTTAAACAAAACCTATGTCTTCGAGTGAAGACTTTGAGAGCGAATCTTGTCCAGAGTCGGGCAAGTCAGCTTTGCTTGAAGCCCAAGTAAAGTTGCCGTGTGAGTTTGAAATCTGACCGTTGGAACACGTGTCAGTTCCTTAGTGACCCAAGGTCATTTCGGACAAATCAGGTCGGGTTGCCGAGTGGCTATAAATAGCCCACCCCCTACAACCATAAACGGTCGGCTGCTTAGATTCAGAGTACGGCTTTTGTCGTTTGAGAGCAACCCACCTCGAAGCCTTTGAGAGAGAATTCCTTGCGAGGATAAAGCCCTAACCACCCAGAGCCAAAGAGAATTAGGCATCACTTAAGTCTTCTTGTCTGTGTGATCTGAAGACTTATTACACTTGAGGAATGTGCATCCTCCAGCCGGTTAGGCATCGCGTTCTGAGCATCCAAGAGACACTGTGGATTGCCGGTGAACAAAGTCTGTGAATGTTTGGGAGTCTACCTTGAAGACTTACCAGAGTGATTGGGCGAGGTCTGTGTGACCTTAGCTCAAGGGGAATACGGTGAGGACTGGGTGTCCTGAGCTGCGTGTTCAGGACTGGGTGTCCGGGACTGTGTGTCCTAAGGTTTAAATACCTAGCCGCCCTAACCAGACGTACAGTTGTCACAGCAACTGGAACTGGTCCAACAAATCATTGTCTTCAGCGAGTCACTGGTTTCATCTTCCCTTCCCTTTACTTACTGTTACTCCTTGTGAAGTCATTGTATGTTCGCACTATCTTTTGTCTTCACTGAGTGACTGCGTGTTCTGTGTGGCTTCACAATATCTTCCTACCTGATCCTTACTACATTGCTGCTATTAGTCATTGAGCTTTCACTCTATTGAATACTTGACTATGGCTTGCCTAGTGTAGTCTACCTTCCGCTGCAGGGTAATAGGTTTATTTCTATCGTTTGTCTTCATAACTTCCACGTTTTGAAGACTTTCATAAAAATCGCCTATTCACCCCCCCCTCTAGTCGATATAACGCACTTTCAATTGGTATCAGAGCAAGGTGCTCCCTTGTTCTGTGTGATTCGGTTTAACCACCTGGAGTTTTAGCTATGTCGACTGCAGGGATAATTAAAGTCTCCGCTGCGTGCCCCGTCTTCGATGGAACTGAATATCCCTACTGGAAGAATAAGATGCGCATGCATCTTGAAGCCATTGACGTCGACCTATGGTATGTCTTCAAGAACGGCATTCCCAAGGCTGGAGAAGGTGTCACTGCTACTGATGTCAAGAAGTTCGTTCAACTGGACTCTACTGCCAAGAATATCATCTGTGGTCATCTGACCAAAGGACAGTATGGCCGTGTGAGTGCTTTGGAAACATCTAAGCTGGTCTGGGACTGGCTCTCCAAGGTCAATGAAGGTGTCTCAACCCAGAGAGATCAGAGAATCAGTGTCCTTCGCAACCTCTTCAACCGCTTCAAGCGAAATGACAATGAGAATGTCCATCTCACATTTGACCGACTCACTGACATCACAAATGAGCTTCAAGCCCTCGGCGCTACTGAGATCACCAAACATGAAGTCATCAAGACACTACTGAGATCACTTGATAGTTCATTTGACACCCTAGCCCTGATGATTCAAGAACGTCCTGATTTCAAGACACTCGATCCGTCGGACATACTTGAGAGGCTCAACACACATTAGTTTCAGCTTTCTGAGAAAAGAGATATCTACGGTCCAAACTATGGGCGAACTCGTGCCTTGAAGGCAAAAGCTATCTCCTCATCTGAAGAAGAATCTGACAGCAGTTCGGATGATCCTGAAGACATTGGAAGGGAACTTGCTATGCTTGTGAAGAAGTTCCAAAAATTCACCAAGAAGAAAGGTTTCAGAAAGTCTTCCCGATCAAGCTCAAGGAATGATGAAGCTTCTGCTCACGACTACAAGAAGAAAACATGTCACAAGTGCAAGAAACCTGGCCACTTCATCTCTGAGTGTCCACAGTGGGACAATGAGAACAAAAAGAAGAAGAAGAGCAAGGAATATGACTCTGACGACAAGAAGAAGAAGAAATACTCAAAGTCTTCTTCCAAGTCTTCCTCAAAGTCTTCATCACACAAGAAGAGCTCATCTGGCAAGGCACGTGCGTTTGTTGGCAAGGAAATGGATTCAGAGGAGGAGTCTGCTTCTGAGGAGGCGGAGGTGGAGTCTGAGGAGGAGTCCGATTCAGGCGTCGCAAGTCTGGCTACAGCATACGTTGCCAAGTCCATCTTCAACACTGAAGACAATGACTTCATCACCGACACCGATGCAAATGACAAGGACTACTCCGCTTCTACCTACTGCTTCATGGCACGCGGTGCCAAGGTAAACACACGCACTACTCACTATCAAACATCTAGTGACGATGACTCTGATTGTGGTTCAAAACCCAGCTACAAAACACTTGCTAAAATTGCAACTGAACAACAGAAAGCTATGGAACATATTCAAAAACTGTTAGACAGAAGCGATGATCTGTTAGGTGCTGAAATGACTCGATCTGAATCCTTAATTGAAGACATAAAAAATCTTCACGTTAAGTATGAGGAACTTGAAAGTCATCATGAAACTCTCTCAACAACTCATGAAAAGCTTTCCTATGATTATCTTCAAAGGAAGCAAGATCTTGAGAAATTGAGAGCGGCTCATGAAGATCTTCAAAAGGAAAACGAGTCACTTCGCGCCAAACAGATCAGTTCTGCTCAGGAAGGATTTGAACCACCATGTCTTAAATGCATTGAGCGTGATAATGCTACTTCTGTTGCTGAATGTTCTACTGCTACTACTGTTGCAATATCTTCAACTGTTGATGTGGTAACTAACCCCTCTGCTGAGGATACCACTGCTATTGCTGATGAGAATGCTAGGTTGAAGACATTGCTTGAAACAGGGATGTACAAAAGTCTTAAAGGGCATCAGACACTATGTGATGTCCTCAAAAAGCAGATTCTGAACCGAAACCCGAGGAAAGAGGGTGTTGGGTTCGTAAGGAAAATGAATGCTGATGGCTCTTACTGGAAACCTGAGCAGTACCCCAAAACCACGTGGGTTGCTGCAAAGGAACCTTCAGCAGATCCATCCAATCTGTCTGGCTTCACTTGTGCTAACCCCATTATCATTGATGAATCCCTTGATGCAAACTATAAACTGTTTAAGAATCAGAATGGTGAAGTGTTTGCCAGGTACATTGGTACTAACTGCAGGAATGGACCGCCTATGAAGAAGATCTGGGTTCCGAAAAGGTGTCTGGAGAATCTTCCTGTGAATGTCATCATGACACCTCACGTGAAGAAGACAAACCTCAGACCAAAGGCTTCATACGGTCCAAAGGCTTCGTACAGACAGAGGACTCACCTGAGTCACACTAACGCAAATGTTTTGCAGGGAAACCATACTCAGGCATATGAATATGAGAGCGGTTCATCAAACCGCCATGTTCATAAGACCAAGAACTATTCTGCTTATTCTTATGAGTACTATTGTCCGCCTGCAAGACTGTTTGCTAGGGCTCCAAAGCCAAAGTTCTCAGATGTTGCACTTAGACTTATTGCTTCTAAGCCACCCTTGAAGATGTGGGTGGCTAAGAAAGCTTAACTCTCTTTTGCAGGGAAAGGTCTCCAGCAGAAAACCAAAATCGTCTGACGCTATTGTTGGGGACCTTAAACATCTTGTAGGGCGCAAGATCAAATGCCCGAATGGTCTTACTATGTACTTCGTTCCTGAATCGCTTGCTACTCTCCCTATTAGTCCTAATCTGGATCTAAGCTTTCATAACCCACTGGTTCGTCAAATGTTTTTGCTTCACAATGCTCTTCGTGAAGCCTATCCCCCAAACTGCACTATAGGGTACGACACCAACGTCTTCAGAATGGATTATTGATAGTGGGTGTACAAATCACATGACTGGCAAAAGAAGCCTTCTTATGGACTCAACCTTACGTCCACCCGACAAGAGCCACATCACATTTGCTGACACTGGTAAAAGTAAGGTATTGGGTCTAGGTAGAGTTGCAATCTCAAGGGATCAACACATGGATAAAGTCATGCTTGTTGAATCCCTTGGCTTCAACTTAATGTCTGTCTCAATGCTTTGCGATTTAAACATGATCATAATATTTGGAAAATATCGTTGCCTTGTTCTAATGGAATCTGACAAGTCTCTAGTATTTGAAGGGTATCGAAAAGATGATTTGTACGTGGTAGATTTCTCAGCAGGACCATAGCTTGCCGTATGTCTTCTAGCAAAAGCTTCAGAATGCTGGCTCTGGCATCGGAGGCTTGGGCATGCTGGCATGAGGAACCTCCACACCCTGGCAAAGAAGAAGCATGTCATAGGCATCGAGGGCGTCAAGTTCAAGAAAGATCACTTATGCGGTGCCTGTGAGGCAGGAAAGATGACGAGGGCCAAACATCCCTCGAAGACAATCATGACCACTACTCGACCCTTCGAACTGCTTCACATGGATCTTTTCAGTCCCACTCATTACTCAACTCTTACTACTACTGCTTGTCTCTATGGCTTTGTCATTGTTGATGATTATTCTAGATATACTTGGGTGCACATAATCCTTTACAAGACTGAAGTGCAGGATGTCTTCAGACGCTTCGCCAATCGAGCAATGAACAACTATGGCGCCAAGATAAAGCATATCAGAAGTGACAATGGCACTGAATTCAAGAACACTGGCCTTGATACATATCTTGATACCTTGGGCATCACACATGAATTCTCAGCCCCGTACACGCCACAGCAGAATGGGGTCGTCGAACGCAAGAACAGAACACTCATTGAGATGGCCAGAACGATGCTAGATGAATACAAGACTCCAAGAAAATTCTGGCCTGAAGCCATTGATACTGCATGCCATACAATCAATCGTGTTTATCTTCACAAGCTTCTGAACAAGACATCTTATGAGCTCCTTACTGGCAAGAAGCCAAATGTCAGTTACTTCAGAGTATTTGGCGCCAGGTGCTGGATCAAGGACCCACATCACACCTCAAAGTTTGCACCAAAAGCACATGAGGGTTTTATGCTTGGATATGGAAAGGATTCGCACTCCTACAGAGTCTTCAATCTCTTTCATTACAAAGTGGTTGAAACAGTGGATGTGCGGTTCGATGAGACCAACGGTTCACAAAGAGAGCAACTGCCAAATGTGCTAGATGAAGTTCCATCCAGTGAATCAATCAAGCTAATGGGAACTGGAGAAATTATACCTTCTGAAGCTCATCCTGAAGAAGAACTTATCATCTCAGCACCTGATCAACATGAAGACAATGCTCAGCCTGAAGACATTCCTTCTAACAACGACAATGATCAGCAAGAGCAAAATCTTCGCCCTGTACATCCTCGCGTTGCCAATGAAGTGCAGATTGAAAGAATAATTGATAGCATCAATGCACCCGGTCCACTCACTCGTTCAAGGGCAACTCAGCTAGCAAATTTCTGTGGGCACTTCGCATTCGTCTCAATAACAGAACCCAAGAAAGTTGAAGAAGCCTTCATGGAACCTGAATGGATTCAAGCTATGCAAGACGAGCTTCAACAGTTTGAGCTGAATAATGTATGGGAACTGGTCAAGCGTCCCGATCCTCAGAAGCACAACATAATAGGCACCAAATGGATATACCGCAACAAGCAAGATGAGCATGGTCAAGTTGTCAGAAACAAAGCTCGTCTCGTTGCTCAAGGATATACTCAAGTGGAAGGCATTGACTTCGATGAAACATTTGCTCCTGTGGCTAGACTTGAAGCCATACGCATACTGCTGGCCTATGCAAATCATCACAACATACTTCTTTATCAAATGGATGTGAAGAGCGCCTTCCTCAATGGCAAGATTGAAGAAGAAGTGTATGTTGCACAACCTCCTGGCTTTGAAGATCCAAAACATCCTGACATGGTATACAAGCTCAACAAGGCACTGTATGGCCTCAAACAAGCCCCTCGGGCCTGGTATGACACACTCAAATACTTCCTGAAGAGCAAAGGCTTCATACCTGGTTCTCTCGACCCCACTCTCTTCACGAAGACATATGATGGTGAACTGTTTGTGTGCCAAATATATGTGGATGACATTATCTTCGGCTGCACCAATCAGAAGTACAGTGAAGAGTTTGGATATATGATGCAAGAGCAATATCAAATGTCTATGATGGGAGAGCTGAAGTTCTTTCTCGGTCTTCAAATACGACAGCAACGCAACGGCATCTTCATATCTCAAGAGAAGTATCTCAAAGATTGCCTGAAGAAGTTCGGTATGCAAGACTGCAAAGGCTTCACGACGCCAATGCCAGCCAAGCATCATCTGGGTCCTGACGACAATGGTAAAGAGTTCGATCAAAAGGTATACCGCTCCATGATTGGTTCTTTACTTTATCTATGTGCATCTAGGCCAGATATTATGCTTAGTGTTTGCATGTGTGCTCGATTTCAAGCGGCACCAAAGGAGTCGCATCACTTAGCTGTGAAGCGAATTCTTCGATATTTGGCTCACACCCCAACTCTAGGATTATGGTATCCAAAGGGCTCAGAGTTTGATCTGGTTGGATTCTCGGATGCTGATTATGCTGGTGACAAAGTTGATCGCAAGTCTACATCAGGCACATGTCACTTTCTGGGACGATCACTTGTATGTTGGTCTTCACAGAAGCAGAACTGTGTATCTCTCTCCACTGCTGAATCTGAATACATTGCTGCTGGATCTTGCTGCGCTCAGCTTCTGTGGATGAAGCAAACGCTCAAAGACTATGGCATTCATCTGAAGCAAGTGCCACTCTACTGCGACAACGAAAGCGCCATCAAGATTGCCAACAACCCAGTTCAGCACTCGAAGACAAAGCACATTGAAATTCGTCATCAATTTCTCAGAGATCATGTTGTGAAGGAAGATATTGATATCATACACGTCAACACTGAAGAGCAATTGGCAGATATCTTCACCAAGCCCTTGGATGAGAAGAGATTTTGCAAGTCACGGTGTGAGCTAAATATCCTGGAATCCTCAAATGTCCTGTGATCAGGCACACATCCTAACCCTTATGCATATTGATGACTTAGATGTGCAACACACAAAGTAAAGTATATCTTCAATCAATGAAGACATACATTCTAAGTGTGAATACATTAATGTGGAATTTGACTTCGGAGCGCCACGATAATTGTACGTCGTGTCTGGGTCTAATACTTCCTATACGGTGGGTAACGCCACCACCAAATGTTCTATTTTGAAGTGTTTCACTCATGGCATTACCTTGCTATGTCTTCACATTTGGTTTGGCTTCAACTGCAACATGTCTTCATGATTATCTTCACTATGTTGATTATATATATACTAGTGTTCTGTCCTCTACAACATTCACTTATAGCTATGTCTTCTTGTTGCATCTTTTGAACTAAGTGAATGTGATCGGACCCTAACCTCTCTATGCTATCTATCTCAAACTCTATCTCTCCAAATCATATGCATTCTATTGAAACTGTCGAATGTCTTCTCTGCGTCCTTGTCAGTAGAAGATACAAAGACAAACCTTAAGTCCACTTTCAATGCTCATTCCTCCACATGAAACCCGGAGAAGTAGGAACGACCACCCGACAATCTAGGCGTGCGTGGGACGTGGAACAAACCCCAAAATTCTGCATAATGGCCACGTGTTCCTCAGATGCGAATCGCCAGGGGCACCTGTGTAATAACACAGTGCCGCACCTGTACCTATAAATACACACTTCACAGCGGTCATTATCTCTTCTTCCACTCTCGCACGAACCCTAGCGCCACCGCTAGCCCTCGGCAACGCCGGCGACGAAGCGCTTTGCTGCCGCAACCTCTCCGACGCCGTCTTCACGCCGACCGCAGACATCGTCCTCTCCGCCGTCGCCGTAGGTGTCCTCCATCGCCAAGTTAGGGCACGGAAGATCGAACTGCTCGGCCTCATCTTCCACTCCGTCTAGCAGTTCTTAGTGTGGTAAATAAAACTTCCTTTTTACGGCACCGTTGATCCTATGGCTTTGTCACTTTCTACCACAAGCAGCTTCTATTCACACAAGTTAGATCTCTCTCATACTGCATCTCATAACATGCCTAGTATATTCACTTATGCTTCACAAAGTAGTTAGATTCCTCACTTGTACTGATCTCTGGATTCGTACAAATCTGGAACCAACTCCTTATCTATGAGTGAATGTCTTCGCACGATGAGGTCAATGTCTTCTAAACTGATTTATATTCAAAATCTTCTGAGAATGCATATGACCTCTTCCCCTTCTCTCGCACCTTAATGCTGTCACAGGTACATGTCCGTGGGAGAATCCCTTGGTTCTCATAGTCTGCATTCATTTGCAGAATTCTTACAGCATCATATAAATTCTCCCGAAGCAAGTTCCTGTTTGTCCAGCAAGCGAAAATCTTTGAAGCCTTTGAACGTGTTGAAGCCTTTCAGTTTAAAGTTCATGGCTTCAGAGAAATCAGCAAGGAAGGGTGGCAGAAAGCATCATGGAGAAACATCTAGAGATCTGCCAGATGACCTCTCAGAACTGTACAAGACAGATCCTGAAGAGGATTACAATCAGCGCAAGACCTGAATCCAATGGATTCGAAGATATTGGGCAGAACAATGGTTCAAATACCGATTTGTAACCCAGGAATATGCTGAGAAAAATGCCATCAAGAGACCGTGGGGAGACATCCTATACAAGAATCTTCAACCCAGGTCCAGAGATGAAGCCATTGAACAAGGCTTCTATCCCTGCATGGTCCGTGGGCCACAGCCTGTTGATGCACACCCATCGTCACTACTATGGTGTCGTGACGACATTCTGTTCAAGCGCAACTTCCAGTTTGCCCAGAACTCAGCGAAGCAAAACAAGAAGACATTGGGACTAGACTTCAACCCTGGTCCCTCAGCTCCAAGGGCTGATGGCACACGAGATGCAGAACCCAATGTCGTCGGTCCTTTCTACAACCTTGAAGGCCTCATCACCCATATCTTGGTTCAAGGGACTGCAGTGAATGAGCCTGCAGCTGACGCTGAATCAGATGAAGCGCCTGCAGCGCCGAAGCCAAAGAAGTTGAAGAAGCCTAAAGCTTCAAAGCCTGCCCCTTCACCAAAAATCTCACGGGCGAAGCCACTGGCAACTGCACCTCCTGAAGACAGTGTGCAGTCCGAAGATTTATCACGCATCTCCAAGCCCCAGAAGGTCAAGATGCCTCTGCCACACACCAGCCAAGAGCTAACAGCTGCTGCCATTCTGCGCAATGATGCCATTGATCTGTCAAGTGATGAAGATCTTGCAGATGACGCTCTTGAGCAACTCATCAAGAGCAAAGAAGAAGCAGAAATCTTCAATGATCTGCCTCTCTTTGATGTAACAATCATCCACAACTTCATTGATGAGTGGTTTGACACGCCAAACATCAGCTTTGAAGATCTGCAACTACCCATTGGCCTCAGTGTCGCCTTCCATGGCGCCATTGCTTCAGAGCTAGCTATCGCCCAGCGCATTGTTGAACTGAAGCAAAAGATTGACTATGAAAAGGCTCAGTTCAAGAAGCATATGGCCAAGCTCAGCGTGCAAGAGGTGAAGAACTTCAAGATTATGCTGCACGAGCTCAAGGAAGCCTTTCTCAAGAAACGTGCAGAAGCTCAGGGTTCTCGTGAGCGCATGAAGGTTCTGGCTGACAGATGTGTGCAAGCCTACAATGAGGCTGAGAAGCGCAAGGCCCTTGGGCATCCTGGCATCGACCCCAGGATGGCAGCAAAGAAGATGAAGAAGCCCGATACGGCTGAACCTGACGCACCAAGGCAGGAAGCAGATCCCATTGTCTTCCCAACTAGAATGACTGGCTCGAAGCCAAAAAGCCAGTCAACCGCTTCAGAGCTCAAGAAGACGAGGGCTGTTGAGGCTGAAGCCAGGAAGAGGAAACATCGTGAAGCCTCTCCTATTGCCCCCTCCAAGAAGAAGAGGAAGACCAAGAAAGATCGGGCTGCTCCCACAGAGCCTTTGATAGTTGAACCCATTTCCATGGTTCGTCCTGACGCTGAACGCCAACTGACAATCCATGAGCCTGCTTTCACAGAGGCTCATGAAGCTGAGGACTTTCCAGCAGCTGATCCCATCGCTGCTGAAGATATTGGTCAACATGACCATGTAGAAGATGGTGCAGTCCTTCCTCAGCTTGAGAACAACAAACTCATCAACATTCGTCGTCCTCTGACGCCAATCACTTAGGATGCTTCATGGGCTGATCGCCCACAAGAGGAAGAAGACTTTGAGGCCCAGCCAACTCCAACTACACAGGCGTCGCCTGCGTTGCGCAGGCTTCGCAAAGGACCTAGGCCTCCAGTCTCTGCGTCTGAAGCTGAAACTGCTGAAGAAATTCCGGCTGCATCAGCCGATGAAGAAGAAGTCCCACAAGCTGCTACTCCCCTGTCCCACCAAGAAGCGGTTCTCGAGGAGAACATGATTGTGACCGACCCTCTAGCTCGTTAAGTGGAGGTTGAAAATCTTGAGGCTGCCACCACCACCACCAATGAAGCCACTGACGCTGTCATGGCTGAAGCTAATGTGGAGCCCTCCCCAACAAAAGCATCAGAAGTCAGCGAAGCCACTGATCCCACTGCTTCTGTTCCTGCACCTGCTGCCGGTCCCCAGTTCGACTATCATGTTGAGCACAGGCCTCAGGTACAGAAGCCAATCCCAAGATTGCCCAGGTTCCCAGGTCCTGTATCAGAACCTGGATCCTTCAATATCAATGGCTTCAGAGCAGACAACACATTCTTCAATAGATCTAGGAACCCCTACTCAAGGGAAAGGATATCATCTGATCGGTTCTGGAGCTATCCGCAGCGAAGCTATTACTCCTGCATTCTATACAATCAAGGTCGCATCTTCCCCCACAAGCATCTTGACATTGAAGCTATAGCTGGTCTGCCCTGTCTGGAAGAAGCTCTGGATTGCTTCAAATAAGTTGGATTGCTGCCATTCATCACTGACCAAGAGCATTGGAATGAAGAGTTACTGCTTCAATTCTATGCCACACTTCACATCCGCGGGTATAACAGAGATCCGAAGACTTGGGTCCTGGAGTGGATGACAGGAAACGTTCATCACGAAGCCAAAGCCTTTGACATCATTGAGCTCACTGGTCTGCCCACTCCCGGAGATCTCTACGAATCTGGCTGTCAACTTCACAGTGAAGCTGTGGAGAGCATCTTTCAGAAGCCTGAACCTAACATGAGTCAGATGCTCAGTATGATGAAGCCATTACCCCAAGATGCTGCTTATCCCACGGAGTTCTTCGTTGAAGACCTTGAGTATCTGCCAAGAACCATTTATCACATCATAAGGCGAACTCTCTGGCCAATCAAAGGACATTCTCCCATGCCAAGCTGGAAGGTGCAATGAAGACTTTGGTCTTCTATATTCTTCATGGAAAATGCTTCAATGCACAGGACTTCTTCATTCGCCAACTTGCTGCATCAGGCTCTATCTGTTTGGCTTGAAGTTCTACGCCCCATGGGTCATGCGGCTGATCAAACTTCACTCCGCTATCTCATATCAGCCATCTGCTCGCAATCATCGGATTTTTTGCCTGATGTGGATATGTCTATTGAAGCCATCTATCCTGAGCCTGCCAAGGAACCTCTAAGTCTTCAGAATGCAGAGCATCAGAGTTTCTCTCAGAACATTGAAGGAGTTGAAGCAGTCACTCGTGTGTATCCTTTGGCTGGCACTACACGTGCACCGCATCCTGCTCTCACTGAAGCCACTGACAGTACAACTTCTCCACGACCCAAGAAGCGCACTCGTGTTCTCAACGACCGAGAGCTTCTTGTGGCTCTTCATCAGAAACAGGATAGGCATCATGACTGGCTGAAGCGTCAGATGCAAAGCCTCTTGGTGGATGTTAATCGCATTCGCAATCTTGCCACCAAGAATGCTTTTGTTGCCCATGAAACCTCTCGCCACACATGGAAAGGGCTAACGCTGATGTGTTCTGAAGATGATCTTCAAGAGGATGGCTTCACTGAGCGATTCAAGTTTGACTCCACACCTCCTCGAAGGGCAGTGCTGCGACGAACTCCATCCCTTGAAGACTCTGAGTTCTCTTCCTCTGCTGCAACTGTGAATGCCAGAGTGATCGAGGATGAAGACGATGCTACTTCACCGCCACCTCCTTCAGCACGCTTCGACTCTGCTCCAAGCTCTTCAGCACCGCCAAACACCACCAACGACCCTGCTGCTTCACCTACTCCTCATGGGAACGAGTAGATGCTCTATGTCTTCAAACCAACAAAAGGGGGAGAAGCATATGAGGTTGATAGTCTTCAAGCGGGTCCATATGGGCGGGTGCTTTATATTTTGCTTCGTGCTTACAACTCTCGTTTTGCTACATTTGGTTCTTTGAGTTGTAACACTTAAACTCGATGGTCGTCTGCTACTTATCTGCCACCTGTGTTGCGATGATAAATTCGCATGTGCGACGATAAATTCCGCACTTAGATCATTCTGCAGACATCCATTTTCCATTATGCATGTCATTATCTTCATATACTTTCACATGCATAGTGGATTGTCATCATAAGTTGAAGTGGATCTCCACAAGTACAACCTGCCATGTGCATTTGCATTCCAAAAGCAAATTACTTATATGCACATCTTCAGGGGGAGCCCTTGCAACTTATGAAGACAATTCCTTATCCTTTACAATTTCACAGATTATATTCCCATTGAAAACTTCAACTAGTTTGTCATCAATCACCAAAAGGGGGAGATTGTAAGTGCATCTAGTGCCACCCCTAGTTGGTTTTGGAGTATTGACGACAAACCTAGTTGAGGGACTAATGTGTTTGTGAGAATTGCAGGATAACACAGGTAGAAGTCCCTCATTGATTCGGTTTTCCTACCAGAGATGACCCCTAAAAATGTATGAAGACATTGAAGTCAAAGGTGGTATATGAAGATATTCACATTGAAGACTATGACAAGAGAAGACACCACATGAAGCCTATGGAGCTCGAAGACTTAGATCTTTCGTAGTTCTCTTTCTTCTGTATTGAGTCATAGGAACCACCGTACTGTTAAGTGGGGTCCAAGAGAACCAGTCAGAATGACTGAAGTGATGCTAACCAAAACCTATGTCTTCGAGTGAAGACTATGAGAGCGAATCTTGTCCAGAGTCGGGCAAGTCAGCTTTGCTTGAAGCCCAAGTAAAGTTGCCGTGTGAGTTTGAAATCTGACCGTTGGAACACTGTCAGTTCCTTAGTGACCCAGGGTCATTTCGGACAAATCAGGTCGGGTTGCCAAGTGGCTATAAATAGCCCACCCCCTACAACCATAAACGGTTGGCTGCTCAGATTCAGAGTACGGCTTTTGTCGTTTGAGAGCAACCCACCTCGAAGCCTTTGAGAGAGAATTCCTTGAGAGGATAAAGCCCTAACCACCCAGAGCCAAAGAGAATTAGGCATCACTTAAGTCTTCTTGTCTGTGTGATCTGAAGACTTATTACACTTGAGGAATGTGCATCCTCCAGCCGGTTAGGCATCGCGTTCTGAGCATCCAAGAGACACTGTGGATTGCCGGTGAACAAAGTCTGTGAAGGTTTGGGAGTCTACCTTGAAGACTTACCAGAGTGATTGGGCAAGGTCTGTGTGACCTTAGCTCAAGGGGAATATGGTGAGGACTGGGTGTCCTGAGCTGCGTGTTCAGGACTGGGTGTCCGGGACTGTGTGTCCTAAGGTTTAAATACCTAGCCGCCCTAACCAGACGTACAGTTGTCACAGCAACTGGAACTGGTCCAACAAATCATTGTCTTCAGCGAGTCACTGGTTTCATCTTCCCTTCCCTTTACTTACTGTTACTCCTTGTGAAGTCATTGTATGTTCGCACTATCTTTTGTCTTCACTGAGTGACTGCGTGTTCTGTGTGGCTTCACAATATCTTCCTACCTGATCCTTACTACATTGCTGCTATTAGTCATTGAGCTTTCACTCTATTGAATACTTGACTATGGCTTGCCTAGTGTAGTCTACCTTCTGCTGCAGGGTAATAGGTTTATTTCTATCGTTTGTCTTCATAACTTCCACGTTTTGAAGACTTTCATAAAAATCGCCTATTCACCCCCCCCTCTAGTCGATATAACGCACTTTCAATTGGTATCAGAGCAAGGTGCTCCCTTGTTCTGTGTGATTCGGTTTAACCACCTGGAGTTTTAGCTATGTCGACTGCAGGGATAATTAAAGTCTCCGCTGCGTGCCCCGTCTTTGATGGAACTGAATATCCCTACTGGAAGAATAAGATGCGCATGCATCTTGAAGCCATTGACGTCGACCTATGGTATGTCGTCAAGAACGGCATTCCCAAGGCTGGAGAAGGTGTCACTGCTACTGATGTCAAGAAGTTCGTTCAACTGGACTCTACTGCCAAGAATATCATCTGTGGTCATCTGACCAAAGGACAGTATGGCCGTGTGAGTGCTTTGGAAACATCTAAGCTGGTCTGGGACTGGCTCTCCAAGGTCAATGAAGGTGTCTCAACCCAGAGAGATCAGAGAATCAGTGTCCTTCGCAACCTCTTCAACCGCTTCAAGCGAAATGACAATGAGAATGTCTAGCTCACATTTAACCGACTCACTGACATCACAAATGAGCTTCAAGCCCTCGGCGCTACTGAGATCACCAAACATGAAGTCGTCAAGACACTACTGAGATCACTTGATAGTTCGTTTGACACCCTAGCCCTGATGATTCAAGAACATCCTGATTTCAAGACACTCGATCCGTCTGACATACTTGAGAGGCTCAACACACATTAGTTTCAGCTTTCTGAGAAAAGAGATATCTACGGTCCAAACTATGGGCGAACTCGTGCCTTGAAGGCAAAAGCTGTCTCCTCATCTGAAGAAGAATCTGACAGCAGTTCAGATGATCCTGAAGACATTGGAAGGGAACTTGCTATGCTTGTGAAGAAGTTCCAAAAATTCACCAAGAAGAAAGGTTTCAGAAAGTCTTCCCGGTCAAGCTCAAGGAATGATGAAGCTTCTGCTCACGACTACAAGAAGAAAACATGTCACAAGTGCAAGAAACCTGGCCACTTCATCTCTGAGTGTCCACAGTGGGACAATGAGAACAAAAAGAAGAAGAAGAGCAAGGAATATGACTCTGACGACAAGAAGAAGAAGAAATACTCAAAGTCTTCTTCCAAGTCTTCCTCAAAGTCTTCATCACACAAGAAGAGCTCATCTGGCAAGGCACGTGCGTTTGTTGGCAAGGAAATGGATTCAGAGGAGGAGTCTGCTTCTGAGGAGGCGGAGGTGGAGTCTGAGGAGGAGTCCGATTCAGGCGTCGCAAGTCTGGCTACAGCATACGTTGCCAAGTCCATCTTCAACACTGAAGACAATGACTTCATCACCGACACCGATGCAAATAACAAGGACTACTCCGCTTCTACCTACTGCTTCATGGCATGCGGTGCCAAGGTAAACACGCGCACTACTCACTATCAAACATCTAGTGACGATGACTCTGATTGTGGTTCAAAACCCAGCTACAAAACACTTGCTAAAATTGCAACTGAACAACAGAAAGCTATGGAACATATTCAAAAACTGTTAGACAGAAGCAATGATCTGTTAGGTGCTGAAATGACTCGATCTAAATCCTTAATTGAAGACATAAAAAATCTTCACGTTAAGTATGAGGAACTTGAAAGTCATCATGAAACTCTCTCAACAACTCATGAAAAGCTTTCTTATGATTATCTTCAAAGGAAGCAAGATCTTGAGAAATTGAGAGTGGCTCATGAAGATCTTCAAAAGGAAAACGAGTCACTTCGCGCCAAACAGATCAGTTCTGCTCAGGAAGGATTTGAACCACCATGTCTTAAATGCATTGAGTGTGATAATGCTACTTCTGTTGCTGAATGTTCTACTGCTACTACTGTTGCAATATCTTCAACTGTTGATGTGGTAACTAACCCCTCTGTTGAGGATACCACTGCTATTGCTGATGAGAATGCTAGGTTGAAGACATTGCTTGAAACAGGGATGTACAAAAGTCTTAAAGGGCATCAGACACTATGTGATGTCCTCAAAAAGCAAATTCTGAACCAAAACCCGAGGAAAGAGGGTGTTGGGTTCGTAAGGAAAATGAATGCTGATGGCTCTTACTGGAAACCTGAGCAGTACCCCAAAACCACGTGGGTTGCTGCAAAGGAACCTTCAGCAGATCCATCCAATCTGTCTGGCTTCACTTGTGCTAACCCCATTATCATTGATGAATCCCTTGATGCAAACTATAAACTATTTAAGAATCAGAATGGTGAAGTGTTTGCCAGGTACATTGGTACTAACTGCAGGAATGGACCGCCTATGAAGAAGATCTGGGTTCCGAAAAGGTGTCTGGAGAATCTTCCTGTGAATGTCATCATGACACCTCACGTGAAGAAGACAAACCTCAGACCAAAGGCTTCATACGGTCCAAAGGCTTCGTACAGACAGAGGACTCACCTGAGTCACACTAACGCAAATGTTTTGCAGGGAAACCATACTCAGGCATATGAATATGAGAGCGGTTCATCAAACCGCCATGTTCATAAGACCAAGAACTATTCATAACTTCCACGTTTTGAAGACTTTCATAAAAATCGCCTATTCACCCCCCCCCCCCTCTAGTCGATATAACGCACTTTCAGTAGGTATCGAGGCATAGGCATAGCAATAGAGCGAGCAACTAGCAAGCAAAGATGGAAGTGATTTCGAGGGTATGGTCATCTTGCCTGCAAAGTTCTCCAAGTAGGCGAAAGCTTGATCCTCATAAACATACTCAACGGGTAACTCAAACATGAACTCGTCTCCCGGCTCTACCCAAAGCAAGAACGCAAGCAAGGGAACAACCATCAACCACGGTGCAATGCGCAAGCAACATGATGCAAAATATGGCATGATATGCGGAATGTGATATGCAATGCATATGCATGCTCTGGAAGGAAAATATTGAACCAGGCCTCAGCTTGGAAAACCAAGAGTGTCGCTGTAAAGATGAGCTGATTTCGGTCAAAATCGATATAAAGATCACCAGAATCGGATGCACGGTTTGCAAATGGCAAGCAAAACAATAATGGCACAAAGCTGCGATCAACAGCATGATGCCATATAAATGCATCAAGAAAAATAAGCTACTGCACTCTAACATAACAACAAAGCACATGGCAGTGATCCACTCAAGATGCTTGACAAAAGATGAACACTGATCTATGGCTAAATCACACAAGAGCAGGTTCAAACAAGCATGGCAAAAGTGCAAAAGATATCAGGTTCACAGACTTAGTGAAATTAACAACATGCCAGGAATTAACATCAGGAAGCAATGTTTAGAGCAAGATAACAACATGCTACAGGAACATAACATGGCAAAGCAAGGCATGGAATGAAGCTACTCAAAGCATACAACAAAAGTCCCTTAATGACCATAAGCCAAAAGGGATCAGAAAATACAATGGCAACGATGTGAACATAGCAACTTTCGTTAACAGATTCAGACTTAGCAGAAAACTGGACAAGGCATAAACAGAATTATGTAGGCATGTTTACGAGCTCGATGCACTCACCACAAGGCATTGCATGACAAACTAAGCATATACCCAGCAAGTAGACATGGCATAGAAGCTAAACGTGGCAAGAACACTCTCATAGCATGCATGGATCAACTACAACACCCTCGGCAAAATTGATTAACATGTAAATATTCTGTCAGGAACATTTTATAGCAAAAGTAGAGCTCGATTGAGTCAAGCTAGGGTGATCCATAATTGCAAACAAAGACATGGATGGATATACCATAACATTATCTCAAAATCATCCTTACTGAACATGCTCAAAAGATGCATGGATCACACTGTAGCAACAAGAATACGTGGCATAAAAATATTAACAGGGCAAAGACTTAGAAGAATTCTAAGTCCCTGAAATCAGCAACATCACGAGAGCTAATTTGCATGCTTGTGCTAGTCACCACAAAGATCACAAAAATACATGGCATACACCCCTGTAAAGATGGCATGGCATACTTCAAAACACATGTAGGGCTCAAGTTCATAGGAGGCACACATTAATCATGGCAAAAATGACAAATGTGCAATTACTGATAAGAATCCGAAACTAACATTACATAGCACTCTTGCAACAGCATTTAGGGCATCAAGATGAACTCGAATGAACATGGTGCAATGTAATGAAATGAAGTACACGTCGAGGCGAACAATTTGATATGCTACACGCCCAAAACGGAGCTGTGCATGAAGAGTTATGATGTGATGAAGTATGCATAAAAATAACATCAGATCTGGGACTTGGTGGATATTTAGACCTCGTGGGAAAACTGGACGAGGAGGTTCCGGGACGAAGAGATCCGGGGACGGGCGTGGGCGTTTGGTTCGGTGGCCTGGTGGATCTGGTCCTGCTTCATCTCCGGTGAGGCGCGGTTCTCCGGCGAGCTCAAGGAAGTCTGGTGAGGTCGGAGATGGGCGGAGTTGACGTATCCGGGCCGGATCTGGCCGGATCCGGCCGGATCTCGACAAGGGTGGCGCGGTGAGGTAGTTGCCGGCTTGGGCGGCGAGAGTGGCATGGGCTGCGGGGCAAGGTGGCCCGTGGCGGCGCTCG